>NC_069502.1:1014188202-1014208202 GCF_027579735.1 Bombina bombina
TGACATTACGTTTGAGTCTGTCTGAGGTAACACACTTCCCGAGTCAGAAAGTTCCACCTCAGACAGAAGTTCACTGACCCCCAATTTAAATCCCTGTGAGGGTACATCAGAAATAGCCATTAAAGCATCAGAAGTCGCAGGAATCAGAGTGGCCTCTGTCCTGCTGCGTTTGCCCTGCAATACTGGCAACTTAGAAAAAACCTCTGTAAGGGTAGATGACATAACTGCAGCCATATTCTGCAGAGAAAATGAAGTGGACGCGGTTGAAGAACACGGCGTCGCTTGGGTGGGCGTTAAAGGTTGGGACGCTTGGGGAGAAAGTAGCGGCATACCCTGGATTCTCATCAGTCTGAGAATCATCCTTAGACATATTTGCATTAAAGAAAATCAGTTTTTTACATTGTAAGGGCCTTTCAGTACATGAGGGACAAAAAGTAAGAGGGGGTTCCACATTGGCATCTAAACACATAGAACATGTACTTTCCTGAAGTTCAGACATGTTAAACAGACTAGCAATAGCAATAATAGTCGTTCTTTACTTGATATATTGAACTCTGAAGTCAAAACATATACTCAAAAATTTTGAACTAAAAAGTGTACTGCGCCTTTAAATAATAAAAGCGCAACAATTTTTCTGTTATCTCAAAAACAACGTTTGCAGTAATAAAAAATGTCCTTATGTGCCCAAATTAGCTTAACAATATTGCACCGCTTGTTTGGATATGTTATATATCAATTTATATCATTTTTATCAGTTATATTAACTTTTTATCAATTCAGGCCCCTGCACCTCGCCACAGCTCTGCTGCGGCGCCTACCTGCCCCCAGATCACACTGATTCTGCTTAAGAAGCGCTCCTAAGACTCTTCCTTCGTTTACAAAAACAACTTAGGTCCCACCGGAGCCCAGGACCTTGCTGCCGATCCGGATGAATACTGCGGGGCTGAGCGTGCAAAATTAGGCCCCACCCACAGTGGGCGTAACTCGACTCGTACTTAGACCCGCATGGGAAGTAAAACAACATGTCGGTTCCCAAATAAAATGTTAAAAGCCATGTGCCCCTCTACACATACACCTCAATAATAAAGCGTAACTTCATGAAAAACTGCACTCTCTCAGGCCAGTTATAGTGATATATCAATGACAGCCCTTAGACAGCAAACCGCATCTCCCAGCGTCTAGCCCACACTGAATATACATAAGGGAAACATACTGATAAGCAATCAATATAAAAGGGAATTCCAGGTACACCATTTCCATACATATAGTGCATACTGATTACCCCTCCCCAGATAGGGAATTATGTCAGCCTGTTCTGATGTATCAAGTCTCCCCAGAAACAAATGACTGAAACATACCTCAATGCTGCTTGTAGCATGACACGGTTCTCCACACTGAAGATATTTCTTTACACTACCTTCAACTGCTCTGTGGAAACCAGCAGGATCTTAGATAATGTTTGCTAAGATCATCAATATCAGGGCAGAAAAATAAGATGTCTCCACTCCTCTTAGGAATCAAGTGACTGACGATTTCTCCCTGAGAAAAAACAGAATTTATGCTTACCTGATAAATTACTTTCTCCAACGGTGTGTCCGGTCCACGGCGTCATCCTTACTTGTGGGATATTCTCTTCCACAACAGGAAATGGCAAAGAGCCCAGCAAAGCTGGTCACATGATCCCTCCTAGGCTCCGCCTACCCCAGAGTCATTCGACCGACGTACAGGAGGAATATGCATAGGAGAAATCATATGATACCGTGGTGACTGTAGTTAGAGAAAATAATTCATCAGACCTGATTAAAAAAACCAGGGCGGGCCGTGGACCGGACACACCGTTGGAGAAAGTAATTTATCAGGTAAGCATAAATTCTGTTTTCTCCAACATAGGTGTGTCCGGTCCACGGCGTCATCCTTACTTGTGGGAACCAATACCAAAGCTTTAGGACACGGATGAAGGGAGGGAGCAAATCAGGTCACCTAAATGGAAGGCACCACGGCTTGCAAAACCTTTCTCCCAAAAATAGCCTCCGAAGAAGCAAAAGTATCAAATTTGTAAAATTTGGCAAAAGTGTGCAGTGAAGACCAAGTCGCTGCCTTACATATCTGGTCAACAGAAGCCTCGTTCTTGAAGGCCCATGTGGAAGCCACAGCCCTAGTGGAGTGAGCTGTGATTCTTTCAGGAGGCTGCCGTCCGGCAGTCTCATAAGCCAATCGGATAATGCTTTTAAGCCAAAAAGAAAGAGAGGTAGAAGTTGCTTTTAGACCTCTCCTTTTACCAGAATAAACAACAAACAAAGAAGATGTTTGTCTGAAATCCTTAGTAGCTTCTAAATAGAATTTTAGAGCACGGACTACGTCCAAATTGTGTAACAAACGTTCCTTCTTTGAAACTGGATTCGGACACAAAGAAGGTACAACAATCTCCTGGTTAATATTTTTGTTGGAGACAACTTTCGGAAGAAAACCAGGCTTAGTACGCAAAACCACCTTATCTGCATGAAATACCAGATAGGGCGGAGAACACTGCAGAGCAGATAACTCAGAAACTCTTCTAGCAGAAGAAATTGCAACCAAAAACAAAACTTTCCAAGATAATAACTTAATATCTACGGAATGTAAGGGTTCAAACGGAACCCCTTGAAGAACTGAAATAACTAGATTAAGACTCCAGGGAGGAGTCAAAGATCTGTAAACAGGCTTGATTCTAACCAGAGCCTGAACAAAAGCTTGAACATCTGGCACAGCTGCCAGCTTTTTGTGAAGTAAAACAGATAAAGCAGAAATCTGTCCCTTCAGAGAACTTGCAGATAATCCTTTCTCCAAACCTTCTTGTAGAAAGGATAGAATCTTAGGAATTTTTATCTTGTTCCATGGGAATCCTTTAGATTCACACCAACAGATATATTTTTTCCATATCTTATGGTAAATTTTTCTAGTTACAGGCTTTCTAGCCTGAATAAGAGTATCTATTACAGAATCTGAAAACCCACGCTTTGATAAAATCAAGCGTTCAATCTCCAAGCAGTCAGTTGGAGGGAAACCAGATTCGGATGTTCGAATGGACCCTGAACAAGAAGGTCCTGTCTCAAAGGTAGCTTCCATGGTGGAGCCAGCCTTAAAAGTATTGCACACCAAATTTGAAAGCTTTAACCCTTAAAATAACGGAACCGGAGCCGTTTTTACATTTAACCCCAATACAGTCCCAGGAATCTGCTTTACTGAGACCCAACCAAGTCCAGAGGGGAATACGATACCAAATGACGCCTTCAATAAGCTTTTTCAGTGGTTCTTAGCTCCTCACACATGCATCTGCATGCCTTGCTCTCCAAAAACAACTGCGCATTAGTGGCGCGAAAATGAGGCTCTGCCTATGACTAGGAAAGGCCCCCAGTGAAAATGGTGTCCAATACAGTGCCTGCCGTTTTTTTAAAAACAATCCCCAAGATTATAGTAACTATTAAGAGTTATAATCTGCCAAACATGCTTAGAAAGTAATCGTTTTAGCCCAGAAAAATGTCTACCAGTCTTTTAAGCCCTTATGAAGCCCTTTATTCTTTTACTTAAACTAAGAAAATGGCTTACCGGTTCCCATAGGGAAAATGACAGCCTTCCAGCATTACAAAGTCTTGTTAGAAATGTGGCCAGTCATACCTCAAGCAGCAAAGTCTGCCAACTGTTTCCCCCAACTGAAGTTACTTCATCTCAACAGTCCTGTGTGGAAACAGCCATCGATTTTAGTAACGTTTGCTAAAATCATCTTCCTCTTACAAACAGAAATCTTCATCTCTTTTCTGTTTCAGAGTAAATAGTACATACCAGCACTATTTTAAAATAACAAACACTTGATTGAAGGATAAAAACTACATTTAAACACCAAAAAACTCATAACCATCTCCGTGGAGATATTGCCTGTGCAACGGCAAAGAGAATGACTGGGGTAGGCGGAGCCTAGGAGGGATCATGTGACCAGCTTTGCTGGGCTCTTTGCCATTTCCTGTTGGGGAAGAGAATATCCCACAAGTAAGGATGACGCCGTGGACCGGACACACCTATGTGTACTCACTGGCACCATTTTAAAATAAAAAAAACTTCTTGATTGAAGAATCTAAACTAACACCTCACTTTACCTCTTCCTATTACTAACACAGGCAAAGAGAATGACTGGGGTGGGAGGGAAGGGATGGAGGAGCTATATATACAGCTCTGCTGTGGTGCTCTTTGCCACTTCCTGCTGACCAGGAGGCGTAATCCCATAAGGATAAAATCCGTGGACTCGTCATATCTTGTAAAAGAAATACATTTATCAGGTACGCATACATTTTGTTTTTTCACTACACAGAAAAAAAAATTATATTACAATCTCAAACTGTTTAATGCAGCTTTAACACAATACAATTCTGATATTTAAATGTTAAAAAAGTTTCCTTTATGACTCAAGCTGTGATAATCTACCTCAAACCACTTTCTGCTATATCAATAAGTTAATGCTTACACAAGGTCAGCTCTTCAGAAGGAAACCCCCATTACACTAAAAATCTTTAGAGTGAAGGAAGAATGCCAAAGTCTACTGGCTTAAATCCTAATCACTATTCTCTGACTATGTGCTAAAACCTCATTGTTCTAATTATTTTATTTGTCATGGTTTCTCTTTGCAGAAATGATGGATAGTGGCGCTGGCTACAACACTCACATTCCAAAAGGTTCTACAAGACATATATTGTTACAAAGGGCAAAATATAGAATTACAGGCTACAGCAGTATAATTTACACACAGCTGCATAAAATATTATTTCTCATTTGCTAGTCTCTGATTTTAAGGTATATCACACCCCTGTTGAAATGCTTAATTTATTCCTTAAAGAGACAAACTAAATTTGAAACATTACATTTTTTTGATGGATGATGGCAGCAATGTACAAGTAAAGTTGAATACAAGTCATGTGTAGGTCACTGTTCTATACAAGCTGATCCCTTGGAAGTTACTCCAGAATTTTTAAAAAGATAGATAATCCCTTTATTACCCATTCCCCAGATTTGCATAACCAACATGGTTACATTAATATGCTTTTACCTCTGTGATTACCTAGTATCTAAGCCTCTGCAGACTGCCCCTTATCTCAGTTCTTTTGACAGACTCATTCTAGCCAATCAGTGCTGACTCCTAGGTAAATCCATGGGAGTGAGCACAATGTTATCTATATAGCACAGAACTAGCAATGTCCAGCTGTCAAAATGAGATAAGAGGCAGCTTTCGAGGGCTTAGAAAATTTGCATATGAGCCTACCTAGGTTTATCTTTCAACAACGAATACCAAGAGAACAAAGCAAAAAGTAAATTAGAGAGTTGTTTAAATTACATGCCCTGTCTGAATCATGAAAGTTTAATTTTTACTAGATTGTGCCTTTAAACGAGATATTGAATGCAATAATATAATGCTCTTATTGTACATTTTTTAATGTAACTATGGGGGAAGATCACATTAATTTAGAAAAAAATGTATCTAATGATTTTCAATAGAAAAACCTCCATTAAAGGCTATTTGGATTTCATCTAGTCTAGAGGACTGTGCGTGACCCCTATGTGTTTAATCCACGTAAAGGAGTTAAAGGGATAGTAAAGTCAAAATGAAACTTTTATAACTCAGAGCATACAATTTTAAACACATTTCTTGATTACTTCTATTATCAAATTTGCTTCACTCTTGGTATCCTTTGTTAAAGAGTAGGCTCAGGATCAGCAATGAATCAATGGGACAAGAGGCATATGTACATCTACCAATCAGCAGCTAGCTCCCAGCAGTGCATTGCACCTCCTGAGCCTAACTAGGTATGCTTTTCAATAAAGGATACCAAAAGAATGAAGCATATTTCATAAGAGAAAAAAAAAGGGAAAATTGTTTAAAATTGCTTGCGGTATCTAAATCATGAAAGTTTATTATTTACTTTACTGTCCCTATAAAGAAATTAAATGAGATCAGTTCCCTGAGTTGGGCATTGCCAGTGAATCGGTAGAAACAGTCTGTAGATGCCAATTACTGGTTATACACCTTGCTTAGGACTACTTAGCACACAAAGTTAAAGGGCCAGTCCACTCCAGAATTTTTATTGTTTAAAAAGATAGATAATCCCTTTATTAACCATTCCCCAGTTTTGAATAACCAGCACAGTTATAACATAATTTATGCTTACCTGATAAATTTATTTCTCTTGTAGTGTATCCAGTCCACGGATCATCCATTACTTATGGGATATTCTCCTTCCCAACAGGAAGTTGCAAGAGGATCACCCACAGCAGAGCTGCTATATAGCTCCTCCCCTCACTGCCATATCCAGTCATTCGACCGAAACAAACCGAGAAAGGAGAAACCATAGGGTGCAGTGGTGACTGTAGTTTAATTAAAATTTAGACCTGCCTTAAAAGGACAGGGCGGGCCGTGGACTGGATACACTACAAGAGAAATAAATTTATCAGGTAAGCATAAATTATGTTTTCTCTTGTTAAGTGTATCCAGTCCACGGATCATCCATTACTTATGGGATACCAATACCAAAGCTAAAGTACACGGATGATGGGAGGGACAAGGCAGGAACCACTGTCTGTAGAACCTTTCTCCCAAAAACAGCCTCCGAAGAAGCAAAAGTATCAAATTTGTAAAATTTTTAAAAGGTATGAAGTGAAGACCAAGTCGCAGCCTTGCAAATCTGTTCAACAGAGGCCTCATTTTTAAAGGCCCAGGTGGAAGCCACAGCTCTAGTAGAATGAGCTGTAATCCTTTCAGGGGGCTGCTGTCCAGCAGTCTCATAGGCTAAACGGATTATACTCCGAAGCCAAAAAGAAAGAGAGGTTGCCGAGGCCTTTTGACCTCTCCTCTGTCCAGAGTAAACAACAAACAGGTTAGATGTTTGACGAAAATCCTTAGTAGCTTGTAAGTAAAACTTCAAGGCACGGACTACGTCTAGATTATGCAAAAGATGTTCCTTCTTTGAAGAAGGATTAGGACACAATGATGGAACAACAATCTCTTGATTGATATTCTTATTAGAAACCACCTTGGGTAAAAACCCAGGTTTTGTACGCAGAACTACTTTATCTGAATGAAAGATCAGATAAGGAGAATCACAATGTAAGGCAGATAACTCAGAGACTCTTCGAGCCGAGGAAATAGCCATCAGAAATAAAACTTTCCATGATAAAAGTTTGATATCAATAGAATGAAGGGGTTCAAACGGAACCCCTTGAAGAACTTTAAGAACCAAGTTTAAGCTCCATGGAGGAGCAACAGGTTTAAACACAGGCTTAATTCTAACTAAAGCCTGACAAAATGCCTGAACGTCTGGAACTTCTGCCAGACGCTTGTGTAAAAGAATAGACAGAGCAGAAATCTGTCCCTTTAAAGAACTAGCTGATAATCCTTTGTCCAAACCCTCTTGGAGGGAGGACAATATCCTAGGAATCCTAACCCTACTCCATGAGTAATTCTTGGATTCACACCAATGAAGATATTTTCGCCATATCTTGTGGTAGATTTTCCTGGTAACAGGCTTTCGTGCCTGTATTAAGGTATCAATGACTGACTCGGAGAAGCCACGCTTTGATAGGATCAAGCGTTCAATCTCCATGCAGTCAGTCTCAGAGAAATTAGATTCGGATGGTTGAAAGGACCTTGAATTAGAAGGTCTTGTCTCAGAGGCAGAGTCCATGGTGGAAAGGATGACATGTCCACCAGATCTGCATACCGGGTCCTGCGTGGATCAGAATCACCGATGCTCTCTCCTGTCTGATTTTGGCAATCAGTCGGGGGAGCAGAGGAAACGGTGGAAACACATAAGCCAGGTTGAAGAACCAAGGAGCTGCTAGAGCATCTATCAGCGTCGCTTCTGGGTCTCTGGACCTGGATCCGTAACGAGGAAGCTTGGCGTTCTGGCGAGACGCCATGAGATCCAGTTCTGGTTTGCCCCAACGATGGACCAATTGAGCAAACACCTCCGGATGGAGCTCCCACTCCCCCGGATGAAAAGTCTGATGACTTAGAAAATCCGCCTCCCAGTTCTCTACGCCCGGGATATCGATCGCTGATTGGTGGCAAGAGTGAGTCTCTGCCCAGCGAATTATCTTGTAGACTTCTGACATCGCTAGGGAACTCCTGGTTCCCCCTTGATGGTTGATGTAAGCCACAGTTGTGATGTTGTCCGACTGAAATCTGATGAACCTCAGTGTTGTTAACTGAGGCCAAGCTAGAAGAGCATTGAATATCGCTCTTAACTCAAGAATATTTATTGGGAGGAGTTTCTCCTCCTGAGTCCATGAACCCTGAGCCTTCAGGGAGTTCCAGACTGCACCCCAACCTAGAAGGCTGGCATCTGTTGTTACAATCGTCCAATCTGGCCTGCGAAAGGTCATCCCCTTGGACAGGTGGACCCGAGATAACCACCAGAGAAGAGAATCTCTGGTTTCCTGATCCAGATTTAGTAGAGGGGACAAATCTGTGTAATCCCCATTCCACTAACTGAGCATGCATAATTGCAGCGGTCTGAGATGCAGGCGCGCAAATGGCACTATGTCCATCGCCGCTACCATTAAGCCGATTACTTCCATGCACTGAGCCACCGCAGGGCGCGGAATGGAGTGAAGAACACAGCAAGCATTTAAAAGTTTTGATAACCTGGACTCCGTCAGGTAAATTTTCATTTCTACAGAATCTATAAGAGTCCCTAACAAGGAAACTCTTGTGAGAGGAGATAGAGAACTCTTTTCTTCGTTCACTTTCCACCCATGCGACCTCAGAAATGCCAGAACTATCTCTGTATGAGACTTGGCAATTTGAAAGCTTGACGCCCGTATCAGGATGTCGTCTAGATAAGGAGCCACCGCTATGCCTCGCGGTCTTAGAACCGCCAGAAGTGAGCCCAGAACCTTTGTAAAAATTCTCGGGGCAGGTAATGCCTGTCTAGAAAGGCAAACCTTAGGAACCGATGATGATTCTTGTGAATTGGAATGTGAAGGTAGGCATCCTTTAAGTCCACTGTGGTCATGTACTGACCCTCTTGGATCATGGGTAAGATGGTCCGAATAGTTTCCATCTTGAAAGATGGAACTCTGAGGAATTTGTTTAAGATCTTTAGATCCAAAATTGGTCTGAAGGTTCCCTCTTTTTTGGGAACCACAAACAGATTTGAATAAAAACCCTGTCCTTGTTCCGTCTGCGGAACTGGATGGATCACTCCCATGACTAGAAGGTCTTGCACGCAGCGTAGGAATGCCTCTTTCTTTATCTGGTTTGCAGATAATCTTGAAAGGTAAAATCTCCCTTGTGGAGGAGAAGCTTTGAAGTCCAGAAGATATCCCTGAGATATGATCTCCAACGCCCAGGGATCCTGAACATCTCTTGCCCACGCCTGGGCGAAGAGAGAAAGTCTGCCCCCTACTAGATCCGTTGCCGGATAGGGGGCCGTTCCTTCATGCTGTCTTGGAGGCAGCAGCAGGCTTTTTGGCCTGCTTGCCCTTGTTCCAGGACTGGTTAGGTTTACAGGCCTGCTTGGATTGAGCAAAAGTTCCTTCTTGTTTTGAAGTAGAGGAATTTGATGCTGCACCTGCCTTGAAATTTCGAAAGGCACGAAAATTAGACTGTTTGCCCCTTGATTTGGCCCTGTCCTGAGGAAGGGTATGACCCTTACCTCCAGTAATGTCAGCAATAATTTCCTTCAAACCAGGCCCGAATAAGGTCTGCCCCTTGAAAGGAATATTGAGTAATTTAGACTTCGAAGTCACGTCAGCTGACCAGGATTTAAGCCATAGCGCCCTGCGTGCCTGGATGGCGAATCCAGAATTCTTAGCTGTTAGTTTAGTCAAATGAACAATGGCATCAGAAACAAAAGTGTTAGCTAGCTTAAGTGTTCTAAGCTTGTCAATGATTTCAGTCAATGGAGCTGTATGGATGGCCTCTTCCAGGGCCTCAAACCAGAACGCCGCCGCAGCAGTGACAGGCGCAATGCATGCAAGGAGCTTTAAAATAAAACCTTGTTGAATAAACATCTTCTTAAGGTAACCCTCTAATTTTTTATCCATTGGATCTGAAAAAGCACAACTGTCCTCAACCGGGATAGTGGTACGCTTTGCTAAAATAGAAACTGCTCCCTCCACCTTAGGGACCGTCTGCCATAAGTCCCGTGTAGTGGCGTCTAATGGAAAAAAAAATCTAAATATAGGAGGGGGGGAAAACGGCACACCGGGTCTATCCCACTCCTTACTAATAATTTCTGTAAACCTTTTAGGTATTGGAAAAACATCAGTACACACCAGCACTGCATAGTATTTATCCAGTCTACACAATTTCTCTGGCACTGCAATTGTGTCACAGTCATTCAGAGCAGCTAACACCTCCCCAAGCAATACACGGAGGTTCTCAAGCTTAAATTTAAAATTAGAAATATCTGAATCAGGTCTCCCCGAGTCAGAGATGTCACCCACAGACTGAAGCTCTCCGTCCTCAGGTTCTGCATATTGTGACGCAGTATCAGACATGGCTCTTACAGCATCTACGCGCTCTGTATCTCGTCTAACCCCAGAGCTATCGCGCTTGCCTCTAAATTCAGGCAATCTGGCTAATACCGCTGACAGGGTATTATCCATGATTGCAGCCATGTCCTGCAAAGTAATCGCTATGGGCGTCCCTGATGTACTTGGCGCCATATTAGCGTGAGTCCCTTGAGCAGGAGGCAAAGGGTCCGACACGTGGGGAGAGTTAGTCGGCATAACTTCCCCCTCGACAGACCCCTCTGGTGACAATTCTTTTATAGATAAAGACTGATCTTTACTGTTTAAGGTGAAATCAATACATTTAGTACACATTCTCCTATGGGGCTCCACCATGGCTTTTAAACATAATGAACAAGTAGTTCCCTCTGTGTCAGACATGTTTGTACAGACTAGCAATGAGACTAGCAAGCTTGGAAAACACTTTAAACCAAGTTAACAAGCAATATCAAAAACGTTACTGCGCCTTTAAGAAAAGCAAATTTTGTCAAAATTTGAAATAACAGTGAAAAAAGGCAGTTACACTAACGAAATTTTTACAGTGTATGTAATAAGTTAGCAGAGCATTGCACCCACTTGCAAATGGATGATTAACCCCTTAATATCCAAAACGGATAATAAATGGAAAAAACGTTTTTAAAATCAGTCACAACAACTGCCACAGCTCTACTGTGGCTGTTACCTTCCTCAAACACGACTTTTGAAGCCTTTTGAGCCCTTCAGAGATGTCCTGTATCATGCAGAGGGAAGCTGAATGTCTCTGTCTGTAATTTTAGCTGCGCAGAAAAGCGCTAAAATAGGCCCCTCCCACTCATGTTACAACAGTGGAAAGCCTCAGGAAACTGTTTCTAGGCAAAAATCAAGCCAGCCATGTGGAAAAAAACTAGGCCCCAATAGGTTTTATCACAAAGCATATATAAAAACGATTAAACATGCCAGCAAACGTTTTATATTGCACTTTTATAAGGGTATGTATCTCTGGTAATAAGCCTGAAACCAGTCGCTATTAAATCACTGTATTTAGGCTTAACTTACATTAATCCGGTATCAGCAGCATTTTCTAGCAAATTCCATCCCTAGAAATATGTTAACTGCACATACCTTATTGCAGGATAACCTGCACGCCATTCCCCCTCTGAAGTTACCTCACTCCTCAGAATATGTGAGAACGGCAGTGGATCTTAGTTACTTCTGCTAAGATCATAGAAAACGCAGGCAGATTCTTCTTCTAAATGCTGCCTGAGAGAAAATAGTACACTCCGGTACCATTTAAAAATAAACTTTGATTGAAGAAAGAAAACTAACTATAATACACCACTCTCCTCTTACTACCTCCATCTTTGTTTAGAGTTGCAAGAGAATGACTGGATATGGCAGTGAGGGGAGGAGCTATATAGCAGCTCTGCTGTGGGTGATCCTCTTGCAACTTCCTGTTGGGAAGGAGAATATCCCATAAGTAATGGATGATCCGTGGACTGGATACACTTAACAAGAGAAATTATACTTTTTACTTTTGTGATTACCTTGTATCTAAGCATCTGCAGACTGCCCCCTATTTCAGTTCTTTTGACAGACTTGCATTTAAGCCATTTAGAGCTGACTTGGGTAACTCCACAGGAGTGAGCACAATGTTATTAATACGGCACACACAAACTAGAGTTGTCTAGCTGTGAAAAGCTAGCAAAATGCAATCAGTTAAGAGGTGGCCTTCAAGGGCTTAGAAATTAGCATATGAGCCATTCTAGGTTTAGCTTTGAACAAAAAATACCAAGAGAACAGAGCAAATATAATTATAAAAGTAATTTGGAAAGTTAATTAAAGTTGCATACCGTATGTGAATCATGAAAGTTTAATTTTGACTTGACTGTCCATTTAAGACACCCATAGTAAGTCCTTGTACTAAACCCCCCACTAACAATACAATTTTATGTATATGTATACTGCAACAAAAATCTTTGAAGTATGGTCACATAACTAAGGTAGAGCAAGGCAGGATTGTGAACTTTTAAGAAAGCAAAACTACCTTTTGGAAATGCATATGTGAATGTAAGTAGTTGAATGCACTAAAACAAATATTTAAACAAGTGCACAGATACATTTATATCTTACCAATTCCTCTTTTACAGGATGCTCCTTTGGATTCATTCCTTGTGTAGTCAAATATACTACAAGGTAAATAAAATAGTAAATAAGTTTTACAACCACCTATCTACATCAGTCTAAAAGCTAGATATACTTACCCCAGAAGAGTGAATTCAGTGTGTATGCGGATACCAAGTCTAATTTTGCTTGTTCCAATGGTTCAATCTGCAAGCAAAAAATAAATAAATATATAAATAATATTATAATAATAATAATAATAATAATAATGGTGCAGAGCTGACTGAAAAGCAAGATGGCTGCAACTTGAAACGTTCCGTACAATACCTAGCCAAAGAGCCTAACTCCTACGGACAAAGCACTCTATAATACTCCTTAACTTTACTCACGATTAGCTGATTTGACGAAGCACCCATAGCTCTCTTACCGGAGGGTTCTGGCACCATCTAAATGTTGCGCACACTATAAAGTGCTATACCACGCGGCTTTCTAAACACAACTCTACAAACACAATGGGAACAAGTGAGCACACGGTTTGCATGGCCTTCAACACAACGCCTATATAATGTCTTGGGGAACGGCCCAGCAACGCACCAATATAGCGATTACTGTCTTCCCACAGAAGCGCAGCGTCAAGGGGGCTGTATGAAACACCTACCGGGGCCGCAATCCTCACACTAAAACAGGTGAGAGTATAGCTTCCCAAGAACTCTACCTTTATTATTATAAACTGTGAATTATACTCTCATAATAGCATAGGTAGTGAAGGGCAGCAGCTGCTTAATTCTGGAATGAAGAGGGAGGCCAGAACCAGCCCTATTAGACCATAAAGGCCAAGGTACAAGGACTAAGAAATACGTTTCCTGATACTAAACACCACCAAACGTACCCGGACACTCCCTAGAGTACATACCTTTTTTATATACCTGTTCAGGATACTATATAAATAAGCAAAGAAGGGCCTATCATGCTCCCTTCTCACTTGCATAACATAATCATATAACACCTGTCCCTGATTAATCTAATTATTGACTGTTTCAGTACCTTAGTCTTCTTGGAAATTGCTAATTAATATACAAATCCTGGTTTGCACCTCCCCCATTACTGGTTACAATATGACCACCAGAAAATCTTCAAAAATGGACAAAGTAACTAAACCAACTTCTATCCCTACTACTAAGATGAGCTCTTATTTCAAATCGCTTGGCTCACTCTCAGGGTTTGATACCGACACAGCCCTATTAGAGATCGCAAGACAGCACCACGTTTGAAGACTCTACACCACTTATGCAAGCAGATA
Source organism: Bombina bombina (assembly GCF_027579735.1). Classification (NCBI taxonomy): domain Eukaryota; kingdom Metazoa; phylum Chordata; class Amphibia; order Anura; family Bombinatoridae; genus Bombina; species Bombina bombina. Next base: position 1,014,202,139 of record NC_069502.1, read on the forward strand.
TTCGCTGCTTTCCCACTAAAGCTGACCTCAAACCCCTTCCTGCAACAAGTAGGGCAAATGATGAAACCTAGCCTTACAGAAATTTAAAAAGATATGGCCGACCTAGGTGACAGGATCGAATATGTTGAAGAACAAAAATACACATTAAACTTTAAGACGTCGATAATCGGGGCAGAAGACAGATTATCAGACTCCAGTATATAAGAAAAACTAACATTCGATCAAATATAACTATACCTACAAAGATTCTTCCATTCTCTCACAGAAGACGCTGAACACATGGCCCTACCACTAGATAGAGCCCATAGAACTCTCCGTCCATGTCCCAAAGATTCAGATCCTCCGAGGGATATTAATAAAAAAAAATCCATGCTGCCAGAAATAAACATTTCAATTTTGAGGGTTGCTCCCTCTAAATTTTCACAGACCTCAGCCCCATTACTTTGGCTCACAGAAGTGACACAAAATTCCTTACCCTACATCTTACTGAGAAAGGTATTCCTTATAGCTGGGGATTTACATTATGCTTAAAGGACCAGTCAACACAGTAGATTTGCATAATCAACAAATGCAAGATAACAAGACAAAAGCAGTAGCACTTAATTTGAACTTCAAATGAATAGATTTTTTTTCTGACAATTTTAAAAGTTGTCTATTTCCACTCCCCCTGTACCATGTGACACACATCAGCCAATCACAAATGCATACACATACCATGTGACAGGCATTAACCAATCACAAATGCATAAACGTACCATGTGACAGGCATTAGCCAATCACAAATGCATACACGTTTTATTCTGCACATGCTCAGTAGGAGCTGGTGACTCAAAAAGTTTAAATATAAAAAGACTGCACATTTTGTTAATGGAAGTATTTGGAAATTTGTTGCTGGCACTGATTGGCTAGACTGCAAGTCTGTCAAAAGAACTGAAAAAAGGGGCAGTTTGCAGAGGTTTAAATACAAGATAATCACAGAGGTTAAAAGTATATTATTATAACTGTGTTGGTTATGCAAAACTGGGAAATGGGTAATAAAGGGATTATCTATCTTTTAAAACAATAAAAATTCTGGTGTAGACTGTCCCTTTAAAACAATAATATGCTGCACAATAATTTGACCAAGAAAAAAAAAAACAACAGGCAAAAAAAACATAATTCCATTTTCAGCCAAAATTTTTCTGTGACCAAAATTCTGGGGCATCCCATCATCATCATGTATTTGTATAGCGCCGCAAAATTCCATAGCGCTGGGCACAGTGATAGTGGTATACAATGATAAGGATTTGTGATAAAATACAAAATATAACAAAACTAAATAAATCTAGTACAGGAGGAAGAGGGCCCTGCTCCGGAAAGCTCACAGTCTACAGGTTTAGAGTGCAGAGACATAAGGTTGGGGGTAGCTTGTCACATCGGTTGTAGTTGCAGCAGTGAGTCAGGCAGTTCATGTATTAGTTTGATTAGGATGAGAGATGGTAAGCCTCTCTGAATAGGTGAGTTTTCAAGGAACGTCTGAAGCTATACAAGCTTGGAGACAGTCTTATGGAGCGGGGTAGAGAGTTCCAGAGGACAGGAGCAGCACGTGCAAAGTCTTGGAGACGGGAGTGGGACGTAGAGATAACAGGAGTGGAGAGACGTAGATCAAAGGTTGATTGAAGAGGACAGGATGGGGAATATTTCACGATGAGAGAGGAAATATTGTTGGGAGTTAGACTGTTGAGTGCTTTGTAAGTTAGGGTTAATACTTTAAATTGTATTATTGAGTGTATGGGGAGCCAATGTAGAGGCTGGCAGACTTAGGTGGATGAGTCTAGCAGAAGCATTCATAATAGATTGGAGGGAGGAGTGGCTGTGTTTTGGAAGGCCATTTAGAAGTAGATTGCAATAATCAATGCGTGACAAAATGAGGGAATGAATAAGTATTTTTGTAGTTTTTTGAGTAAGGAAGAAGGACGAATTCTGGAAATGTTGCGTAGGTGTGAACGGCAGGATTTAGTAGGTGCTTGTATAGTTGAATGTGAGTTCTGAGTCAAGTGTAACCCCAAAACAGCAGACCTGGGGTGAGGTGTTGAGAATAGAGTCTCCAACCGTCAGAGAAATGCCAGGTGTTGGATGTCTCGAAGAGGGGGGGGAGGAATAAGAAGCAGCTCAGTTTTGGACAGATTGAGATGGAGATAATGTGAAGACATCGAAGTGGAAATTGCAGAGAGGCAGTTGGGAATCTGGTTGAGTAAAGAGAGAGAGATATTAGGAGAGGAAAGATAGATTTGGGTATCAGCAGCATATAAGTGGTACTGGAATCCAAAGGAGGTTATACGTTTTCCAAGGGAGGCTATAAGTTTTCCAAGGGATGATGTACAGAGAGAGAAAAGCAAGGGACCCAAGACAGAGTTTTGCGGTACTCCAACTGAGAAAGGCATAGGATCACAAGATATGTTGTTAAAGGACACTGAAAACGAGCGTTTTAAGAGATGTGAGGCAAACCAGGAGAGGGCTGTGTCTCGGATGCCAAATGAATGTAGTATTATTAGGAGGAGAGGATGTTCAACTGTGTCAAAGGCAGCAGACAGGTCAAGAAGAATTAGTAAGGAGTAGTGGCCTTTTGCTTTAGCTGAAAACAGGTCATTTGTTACTTTTGTAAGAGCGTTTTCTGTTGATTGTTTAGGACAGAAACCAGATTGTAGTGGATCAAGTAAGGAGTTAGTTCTGAGAAATTGAGTTAGCCGATTATAGAACAGTCGTTCGTTACAATCATTTTGAAGCAAAGGGAAGTAAGGAGACCGGTTGACCACCACCCCCCCCCCAAGCGAGGGCTCTTTTAAGATTGGTATGATTGATGCATGCTTGAATGTATAAGGAAATTTGCCAGCGGTGAGAGATTGGTTAAAGAGATAAGTTAGGGTAGGGGTTAGTGTAGCAGAGAGAGAGGGAAGAAGTTGTGAAGAAATAGGGTCAAGTGGGCAGGTTGTGAAATGAGCCAAGGATGGGAGTACAGAAACTTCTTTGTGTTACAGAAGGGAAGTAGCATAGAGTTTTGTTGATATAAGGGGTGCATAGGATTGTTGGGTTTGAGGGGCGTGAGGTGCAGATATCTTTTCTAATGGTGTCAATTTTATTTTTGAAGTGATCAGCAATAATCTGAGCAGTGAGGTTGGTAGTGGGCGGGGGTGCAGGCAGATGTAGAAGAGAGTTAAAGGTAGAGAACAGCTTACTGGGGTTTGATGAGATGATACAAGGGAGGAGAAATAGACTTGTTTGGCCAGGCTGAGCGAAGAGTTGTAGGACTTAAGGATGAATTTATAATGCCGGAAATCAGCACAGGTGCGTGATTTCCTCCACTGCCATTTAGCAGCCCGTGAACATCGCTGAAGATATCTGGTCTGTTTGGTGTGCCACGGTTGCCGTTGAGTGATTGATGTACGTTGAAGAGTGGAGAGTTTAGCGCCGAATTATACTGTAAAGCCACGAGGTTTGGGCAATAGAGGGATGAAATGTTGGAGAGCAGAGGATTCAGTTGAGTTGAAAAGTCTGTGAGATCCAAGTCATTTAAATTCCTGCAAGGTAGCAGTTTTTTGGGGGCTTGCAAAGATTTAGTAGCTAGAGTAAGAGAGAAAGTTAGTAGATAATGGTCAGAGAGAGGAAAGTTAAGGAAGTTGAAAATGGCACAGAGATTAGTGAAGACTCTTCAGAAGAGATTAATAAAGTATAGTCCTAGAAAACTATTATTATATGCAAAACAGTAAGTCAAGAAATTAACTCAAACAGCAGCTCTAGGCTAGCATCAAATATGAAATATGCTACACAATAGATTTACCGAAAAGAACAGGCAAAAAAAAAATGAAAAAGGAAATAACTAAAAATGCCATTTTCGGCTGAAACGCTTCTGCAGCCGAAGTTTCAGGGCATCCCTAGTAGGAGTTACTTACTTTCTGAAGGAGCTCAGACCTAGAAACAGACATCATCTTCTTCAACATTTCATCTACTGAGCTAACTGAATTCTCAAAAGCAGAAAGGTACTCATGGATTTCTGTAGGATAGTCCTCTGCAGTTACGCCCACCTCTGCCATCATAGCCTGGAACAAAAAACACAAATTGATGATTAAACATTAATCTACTACATTTTCAGTGAAGTATAATATAACAACCTGATAAAAAGATACACTCGCTAAAATAAAGACATGGACAATCTGATGAGATTCTTAGACGATAATCTAGGTAGATTAATTTAGATATAAAATCACCCTTGCATCTAACCAGATAACCCCAAATGATTAGACCACTTACCTAGGCATGTTACTATCAGATGTAAATTGTAAATCCTGCCTAAACAATGCCAAGTTAAGAGTTTTAAAGGAGAATATTACCAGTGAAACTTTGGCCTTAAATACAGACCTTTTGTAAATACAGTACCTTTCTTCAGGAAATCAACCTTTAGAAGCACTAAATGACTGATTCCACTAGACTCAATAAGCAAAAGTTTTCTCTTTGGACAAGTTCTTCACAATGTGCCTTAGACAACTGCACTTTTACACTTTTAAAAGACTGCTAGGTATCAGCTCAAAAGAAAGATTTAGACTTTGGGCTTGATGATCTAAAGCTCTCTGCTCTGCGGACATGATCTAAGATATCTCGTCAGTACAGCGAGGTACCTCAATTTTTTTTTTAGCAAGGTACATTTTAATCTGAGATCGGTTTATCTAGTTTTGCAGTAGGGTTGCACCGATACAATTTTTTTTTAAGACCAAGTACAAGTACCGATACTTTTTTTTTTTTTAAATACTTGCCAATATCAATTACCGATACTTTTTATGTCATGTGACAGTGTCCCAAGCACAATACAGACTAATGATTTAAGATAGCTTCTTTATAATTATGAAGAACTGTAACTCAAAAGACATTATGAAATAATAAAACAGTTTTATTTGCTTGTTGTCACAAAGTTGTAAAAACTCAAAGAAATTTCACAGAACATGTTTATAAATATAAATATTACATTAAAATATATTCATAATAACAACAACAATAAATAACAAATGTAATTTCACAACCAACCAAAAGTGCAATACAGTAAAAAAATATACCAGTGCACTGTTTAAAAATGGGGGACAACACTATGGGCTAGCTTACATTTAAGTGGTAAGCTTTACCAACGCTCTCATTGCATGTCCAACTCCATTAAAGTCTATTGAGTTGGAAATGTGCACAGAGCATTGGTAGAGCTTACATATTAAATGTAATCTAAATCTAGTCCTATTATTGCAAGATGTGTGTTCATAGGAATTAACTTAATTTTTTTCTATTAACACTCTTCCTGCAATTATATAAGCTAAGGATGTTCCTCAGAGTACAGTATGTTTTGAGCATAATTGTGCAAGATAAGAACTAGCAGTATAACAGGCAATCTAGTAATTATAATAATTTTTGCAAACGTTAGTAGCAAGTTATTTTTAAGGAACAGAAGCCTCTCTGTATGTTCAGCTATAAGTCTGCTTCTGCTATCAGTAATGTCGTTTGACGCTAAGCTGAACAGTCTATCACTTTCAGCACTACTGCAGGGGCAGAAAGATCATTTTGGGCCATTTTAGCCAGAGATGGAAATCTTAGTTTATTAACTGCCCAGTACTTCAGGGGTTTGTCTGAATGAGGTACAGTGATCTATTCTACAATAATACAATACAACAACAATTTGTATTGGCAGAACAGAAGTGAACCATTTTTAGTTAAGTCTCCACTACAGCTTAAAATGAAATGGGAACATGCAGTTTGAAAAAACTCCACAAGATAACGTATGGGTAGGAAGTGGAGGTATCGGTTTAAGTATTGGTGCATTTGCATGAGTACAAGTACTCATGCAAATACTTGGTATCGGCACCGATACTAGTATTGGTGCAACCATACTTTGCAGGGCTTTGTATGTGAACGATCGACACATACATTGCAATATAATGCTCAAAAAGGCCCTAAAGGTTTTGCATGATTTCTTTACATAATTACAAATTTTTCATCATCAGGCCCTTTATGTCTTAAAGGAATTCTAAATATAATTTTTTTCTTTAATGGT
>NC_069502.1:1014215702-1014238202 GCF_027579735.1 Bombina bombina
ACCCCTAGTGCGTCCCCATCCAAAACCATATCGTTTTCCTTGTGTACATACACCACATGCCTGATCCCCTTTATGTTTAAGAGCCAAAATCGGGCACGGAATTAAGTCCCTTCGGGTAGATAGTGTCTAACCTGAACATCCACTCTGCCTCTCTCTTTAGAAGCAGTCTGTTCCTGTCTCCACCCTGTGCGGGTGTGGGGATATGGTCAATCAGGATCACCCTGACCGAGGATACTGGATGTTTAGCCTATATCCAGTGATGTGCCACAAGTAGCTCTGCTTCTCCTTTTTTGATGGCTTGCCTAATGGCCATCCGATGGTTTGCCATATGCTCACGAATAGTCCCTTGGGTCTTTCCTATATAATGCATGCCACATGGGCAAATCAGCATATAAACCACGTCTGGTAGTGCATGTGATAGAATGATTGATAGTGTATCTTTTACTACTGTGATGATGGTTGAATTTCTTAGTAGTAATAAATCCATTGCAAGTGGTGCAATTTGGGCACCTGTAGCATCCCTTATGTGTCCCACGTGAGTCTTCCTTGGTGTAGCATCTGACTGGATCTGAGATAACCAGTAAGTCCCTTAAAGGAACACTGCACCCAACATTTTTCTTTTGTGATTCAGATTGAGCATGAAATTATAAGCAACTTTGTAATTTACTCCTATTATCAATTTTTCTTCGTTCTCTTGCTATCATTATTTGAAAAAGAAGGCATCTAAGCTTTTTTTTGGTTTCAGTACTCTGGACAGCACTTTTTTATTGGTGGATGAATTTATCCACCAATCAGCAAGGACAACCCAGGTTGTTCACCAAAAATGGGCCGGCATCTAAACTTACATTCTTGCATTTCAAATAAAGATACCAAGAGAATGAAGAAAATTTGAAAATAGGAGTAAATTAGAAAGTTGCTTAAAATTTCATGCTCAATCTGAATCACGAAAGAATTTTTTTGGGTACAGTGTCCCTTTAAGTTGGTATTACGTCTATACCCAACAATGGGGGTAATGTCCTTCGCAAATTTGAGTTTGGTGTCTGAAAGAAGAATGTGCCAAATTTCTTGATGGACTGTCCCACTCTAGCTGTATTAGGGGCAAAAGTAGTAATAGAGATAATACTCTCCGGATTCTTCACTTGTTTCTGTAGGAGTTTCTCTTGAGTAGTATCTTTTAATTGCTCTCTAACAGATAAAAAAATTGCTTCCTTGTATCTTCTTTTCAGGAATTTGTTATGTATCTCATGTACCTGTAAAGCCCCCTTCTCACTATTAGAATTATTTCTGATGGCTCTTATAAACTGTGATTTAATAATTCCCTTTGTTAAAGATGGAGCATGGCAACTATCTGCCACTAGTAATGAGTTACGGTCTGTCGGCTTGGAGTACAATGTGGTTTCTAACCGATTCTGTCCCTTCATAATCAGATCTAAGAATTCTATTTCACTCATACTGTAGGACATTCTAAATCTAAACATAGTATCTGTGTTGTTAAACTCTTAAAACCACTGCTGTAAACTTTTAGTGCTCCCCTTCAAATCAAAAAAATTTCATGGATGTACCTCTTGTAAAATATTACTTGAGGTACATCTTTAGACCAGAGGAATTGATTTTCAAAGCTGACAAACAGATTGGCATACAATGGGGCCATGTTCAACCCCATCGCTGTGCCCGCTGTTTGTAAATAAAAAGATTTTTCAAATTTAAAAGTTTTTAGTGAGACAAAATTCTACTAGTTGCAAAACAAATTCAATGGGAGGACCCATATATGTTGTGGAAGAGAGTAATGCTTCTCTCACCCTGTCCAAACCCACTCCATGTGGGATGATAGTATATAGACTTTTCATGTCTAATGTAACCAATAGGTCCTGATTAGGGCTGCATGATAAATCACGAATTGCTAATGAAAAAAAATAAAATGCTCTGTTCGTAATGAAAAGTGAGGTGGAGAGGGAGGATGAGAGGAGGACCAGTGTGTGGCCGTGGGCAGACCTGAGAATGCCTGCGAAATGGCCATTTTTGCAGAGATTGCAGAGTGTGTGGGAGCAATAAGCATTTATCTGAGAGCCATCTGGGAGTGGTGTAGTGGTGGTCAAGCAGTGGTGTGGCGATGGGACAGCTCAAAGTTTTGGGCAATAAAGTGAGTGTTGTACAAAAACGTTAAAGTGCCTTAATGATTTTTTTTTTTTTTTTTTTTTACTTCTGTGACGCATAACATTGAGTTTCATTACATTTTACAATATATTTTATTTAAATATGTTCATTAAGGGTTGCTTTTAGGATGTATTGTGAAGTGAATTGTAAAATATAATATATTCAACATGATGTTACAAAACTATATATATATATAAATAATATCTACTACTCTATCATCTATCTAGTAGATTGATTATAGAGGATGAATGATATATAGAGTTACTTACTAGATAGATGATAAAAGTAATTATTATATAATATTTATATTTATTTATAATTTAGTTGAGTGAGTGTAGATTCCCAGAAGATAGATCATCAATCACACAGTGGTGCAATGCACAACCATTTTTTTTAAAATTATGTTTTTGCTCTAATTGTAAGTGCTGTTAATTTTAAATGAGCAATACATTACCATTACCCTCCCTTATTATACCAGTTTGCAGTCCAGTAGTGTACCATAATCCATAACACAAATATTTTTTTATAATTAATCAAAAATGATCTATTGATCTCATTCTATATTCTTTCTGTAATTTATGTTCCCAAAAAAGTAATTTTTGTTTAATAAAAAATGTATTTTGTCATTCTTTATGAATAAATGCTGCTGCAGTACAATGCAAGTAATTTAAAAAAAAAAAAAAAAAATCATGTTTTATTGTAAGCTGCAATGCAAGTCAGTTTGTTTTCTTTATCATTGCTGCTCGGCTAGTACTGCAACATTAAAAAATCATTAATGCATTTTGGTGATCCAAAATATTCAAAATAGCATGATGCTTAAATGTGCAATCTGCATTCATTGTGTCAGGTGTGCAATGCCCTATTAACCTGTCCATGTGCATTGTGCATCCACAAAATAGCAGGTCTGAATGAATTTTGCCTAACCAATTATGTTTAAGAAATAAGAAAATAGCTAAGCTAATATAAGTCAATTCAATTGCGAATGTTGTTTAAAATTGTATGCTCTATTGCTCTTGATTGATTCAGAACCCAAAATAAATTAGTTAAAAATTAAATTAAGAAAAAACGTTTTTTTTTTCTTGTTTCTCCCAGTCCATTACTGTTTCTGTGACTGTTTGTTTGTTGTCTTTCCAAAAAGTAATACTTGTCTCCCCTGACCACCCCTATTCTATATCGTCTAATTTTTCCTCCCTCTCACCACCTTATTCTAAAAATCTTTTATGTTCACATTGTTCAACCAACAACAAAGACTGCCTGTGTGTCGTCTCCTATTAGTATCAAGTTCAACAAAGTCAGCCAACAGCTGTTCCAGATTGCAGCCTGTTTCTTCTTCTACAACAGCAAGGTCATCCACATCCAAAGCCAATGTCTTCTTCTACAACAGCAAGGTCAGTCATCGAAAGCCAGTGTCTTCTTCTACAACAGCAAGGTCAGTCATCCAAAGCCAGTGTCTTCTTCTACAACAGCAAGGTCAGTCATCCAAAGCCAGTGTCTTCTTCTACAACAGCAAGGTCAGTCATCCAAAGCCAGTGTCTTCTTCTACAACAGCAAGGTCAGTCATCCAAAGCCAGTGTCTTATTCTACAACAGCAAGGTCAGTCATCCAAAGCCAGTGTCTTCTTCTACAAAAGCAAGGTCAGTCATCCAAAGGAAGTGTCTTCTTCTACAACAACAAGGTCAGTCATCCAAAGCCAGTGTCTTCTTCTACAACAACAAGGTCAGTCATCCAAAGCCAGTGTCTTCTTCTACAACAACAAGGTCAGTCATCCAAAGCCAGTGTCTTCTTCTACAACAACAAGGTCAGTCATCCAAAGCCAGTGTCTTCTTCTACAACAGCAGCAAGGTCAGTCATCCAAAGCCAGTGTCTTCTTCTACAACAGCAGCAAGGTCAGTCATCCAAAGCCAGTGTCTTCTTCTACAACAGCAGCAAGGTCAGTCATCCAAAGCCAGTGTCTTCTTCTACAACAGCAAGGTCAGTCATCCAAAGCCAGTGTCTTCTTCTACAACAGCAAGGTCAGTCATCCAAAGCCAGTGTCTTCTTCTACAACAGCAAGGTCAGTCATCCAAAGCCAGTGTCTTCTTCTACAACAGCAAGGTCATTCATCCAAAGCCAGTGTCTTCTACAAAAGCAAGGTTAGTCATCCAAACTAAGCCAGTGTCTTCTACAACAGCAAGGTTAGTCATCCAAACTAAGCCAGTGATTTCTACAACAGCAAGGTCAGTCATCCAAAGACAGTGTATTCTACAACAGCAAGGTCAGTCATCCAAAGACAGTGTATTCTACAACAGCAAGGTCAGTCATCCAAAGACAGTGTATTCTACAACTGCAAGGTCAGTCTCCTCCAGTGTTGCCTCAGTCTCAAATAAACATGATGATGAGCAAGCCCATTGTTGTCTTCTTTATATTCAATTAATTTCAAGTGTAAGCCTGTGGTCTCTTGTCTCTTCACAATCAAGGTGACTACATCCTCATTAAGCTAATAGTTGTCTTATTTATATTTAAATGCAAGCCTGTGGTCTATGGTCTCTCAATCCAGATGATGTCAATACATCATCAAGCCCATTGTTGTCTTCTTTATATTCAAGTGCAGCAAGCCTGTGTTCTCTTTAATCAAGGTGACTGCTTCATCAAGCCCATTGTTGTCTTCTTTATATTCAATTAATTTCAAGTGTAAGCCTGTGGTCTCTTGTCTCTTCTCAATCAAGGTGACTGCTTCATCAAGCCCATTGTTGTCTTCATTATATTCAACTGCAGCAAGCCTGTGTTCTCTTCAATCAAGGTGACTGCATCATCAAGCCCATTGTTGTCTTCTTTATATTCAAGTGCAAGCCTGTGGTCTTTTGTCTTAATTGCTGCAGATTGTAGAAGAAGATCATCCTCATTATTGATCAAAAAAAAAATGGGATTTGAAAATCTTTAGGAAGCTTTTTTAAGACTGCTTTCGCTGCGTCATCTCTGCAACTTGAAGAAGTTATACTAGCATCATCAGAGCTAAGCTAACAGCATCATTAATCAAGGCCATTCAATTGTTCTCTTTCTATTCTATTCAAGTGCAAGCCTGTGGTCTCTTGTCTATCATTGTGCCACGGTTGCCACCCTACTGATACTGGCAATGTGTGCGGTAGTATAATCTCCTCATTTTCTGTGGCAACTTGCAATGTGTGCGGTAGAGTCCAGTAGTTTAAATCTCCTAATTTTTGTGCCAGCTGGTATTTTGTGTGGTGCGCTGTACATAAAATTTAAGACGAGTTCTGAAGAGCTGTCCGTGTCCAACAATACCGATGATTATGTTGATGTTGCTAATGAATTGTTGGTGCCAAAGAAAAATCCAACATCAGTTGTTTGGGAATATTTTGGATTCAGAAAAGATGATGTGAAACAGAACCAAGTAATCTGCAAGACTTGTGGAACGAGTGTTGCAGCAAAACAAAGTAACACATCAAGCCTGTTCCAGCACCTTAAACAGCGGCATAAGGAAATCTGAACTATGTATGGCAAAAAAAAACTGATAGAGAAAAAAAAAAAGACAACACAAACAAGCTGTGAAGCTAAAGTTGAGCAGCAACAATCAATCATAAAGGCATTGGCAAATGCAGTGACATCACCATTTGTGAAGACCTCTAAAAGGCATAGAGAAATAACCAACACTATTGCATATTATATATGCAAAGACATGGTGCCTGCATACACGGTTAGTAAAGAAGGCTTCAAAAGAATGATACACACACTCGACAAGAGATACCAACTGCCATCTCGCAATTACTTCTGGAGAAAACTAAGTCAGTGTATCACATGTGAAACCAGTTCTGCATCTATTAAACACAAAGATACTGGCTCTGGAGGAAGATGATTCTGACCTTAACAAGACACTGAAATCCAAAATTCTTGAATTTATGAAGATGAAGATACTCAAGATCTGCTAGATATGGCTGGCATCATTCCTTGATCCACGATTCAAGAAAACCTACATAAATGCGGATAAAATTACAAGCATCAAGGCCAGGGTGATGTCTGATATGGCCATTGTGTCTGAACAGCAAATCGTGCAAGCAATCAGCAGTCCCCCATGCAAAGTAATAGATGAATGTAGAAGAAGAAACTGTGCCATAAATGCCATAACCAGGGCCGCTTCCAACTTCCAATGTTTTGTATTGTATTCTCTCTCTTAAATTTGAAAAATGTACCCTTACTGTACTATGCTGCAGTGCTACTGCTATTAGTTGATGCATGGATGTTAAAAACTGGTTTACCTTGTGAGTGCCACATCTCTCATGTTTTCCTGGATAGTCATTTAGCTGAGTGACTAACACACATGAAGAAGGGTACATTGACTACCTAAATTACTAAACTTAGAAACACAAATCATCAGTCAGTCAAATAAATCAATCAATCAAATCAGTCAAAAAATCAATCAAATCAGTCAAAAATAAAGTCAGCAGTTTTCAGGTTTCTCCATGCATACACTGCTTCATTCATTTGTTACTCATACCACAGCTAGACTGACTGCCCATTAGAAAACATGGACAATGTGGTAAGAACTGGCCAGCTAATTTCATTTCAATTAGCTTTGTGTGCCTTGACTTCACTTGTTTGTATTATGTACTCTAAGTATAACTGAATTTACATGAAGAAGTGCATTGTACTACCTAAATTACTATAAGTAGAAACACAAATCATCAGTCAGTCAAATCAATCAATCAAACAAGTCAAAAATCAATCAAGTCAGTCAGTCAGTCAAAAATCAAGTCAGCAGTTTTCAGGTTTCTACATGCATACACTGCTTCTTTTATTACTCATACCACAGCTAGACTGACTGCCTAAGAAAACATGGACATGGACAATGTGGCAAGAACTGGCCAGTGGCCAGCTAATTTAATTTCAATTAGATTTGTGTGTCGTCTTGAGTTCACTACTTGTTTGTATTATGTACTCTAACTATATTAGTGTTCTGTTATGTACTACAGAATAGCTGTGTGATGTAATGACAGGCAGTGCAGGATGTCAGGATTGACCTTGTCAGTGCCACATCCCTCATGTATTCCTGGACACTGTGGACAGTTACTCTGCTGCATTTGCTATGTATTCATTTAGCTGTGTGTGCATTGTACTACCTTTACAGTATACTATCTTGTACACAAATCATACTGCTGTAAATTCAGCACTTTTCAGGTTTGTCCATTCATACACTGCTTCATATGTTAATCATATCACAGTTAGAATGACTGTCCAAGCAAACATGACAATGGTGTGTCAGAAGACCTAAGAACTGGCTAGTTGCTACTATGTAACCACAGCACAGGCAGCTAATTTTATTTTAACTATTTTGTGGTTTATATTTTTATGCTCCAAGAGTGTATTGGACTTTGAGAAAACATGTACATTAAGATTCTGTAGTGTTGGGGCGGCGGAGTTAACCGCCAAAGCTACAGGACGCACTACTCAGGAGCTCCCGACCTTAAACTTAAAAATTGAAGTTTATCTCTGGTAAAAATTAATTTACCCAGCTTGTGCCTAAAGGACATTAACATAGGAAGAAAACATGGAGAGAAAAGATGAGCTGGTGAGCGAATATTGCTAAGCTGACAAACTGTTACGGATCTCCCTCTCACACAGTGAAGCGCCATTTTGGGGATAGATACAAAGCTGCCCGCCATGAAGACCCAGCAATTGTATTTTGGCATCAGAGACCTCCTAGAGGAGCATGGGAGGAAGATATGTGAGAAACTTGATGCCTTTAATGCTATAATCCAGGCGGCGCGAACACGCAGAGATACAGCTGCTGAAAGGAAGGGAGCAGCATCGGAGTTGCAGTGTACCGCAGCGCCAATAGAATCTCAGTTACCTTCTCTGTCACTGTTGCCGGTGGGAGTGGATTCCCTTCTTGAGCTCCGCTCTCCCTCTATTACCAGAAGCAGCCTGCAAGTAGGTGAAGCAATACAGTGCGGCCGCTCGTGCAGCGGAGGGGACTCTGTGGAGAATGGCAGGTGTAGTATGTTGCTACGCACGCTTCTCTGGGACATTAGCTTTGCGGGCACATCGCATGGATGTGGAGATCTCTCAGAGCCATCGACCCGCATGTGCATAACTGGTATTGGCTAATTATACTTATATCTTTGCGGCTTGTCTCTGAATACTGCGGCCTCATAACCCTAAATGACGAACCTTTAGCCTGAAAGGTCTGACCTGTAGGGCCCAACTTCTGAAGACAAGCTGTGGGTTGACACTGCAGACATTCCTATATGCCATCTCATATGTGGGACATATCCTCCGTGAAAAACATTTTGTCCAATTATGGAATTACATGTCTAGGGTAATGAAATGCTGTAAACTACAGACTTTTCTTGATGTGTTATGTATTTCTATTTCCTAGCTTGGGGTGAGTTTTTTGGGACTAATTTAAATATAACATATGTACATACCGTTGTGATATGTCCTGTAACTTGCCTTACATACTGTACAGTCCACTATACTAGCCTTAATGTTATTATCCTACTCTGTGTATTAGAATGATATATTGGCCCACCTAAAGCTGCATAACTAGTATTTCCTGTGCTAGGACCAAGAGAACTGCACCTATAGAACTGGCATAGGGTAAACATCCCCCCAGCGAGGTGACTTATCATTGGAAGCACAAAACGTTTTAACTTACTGACAGCCTCCTAGCTTGAAGTATATGTGTTTTCTTCTGGGTCAATGAGGAGAATTACATGATCAACTCCTCTAGAGTAAGTGCCCTCTGTATTTATTTTGCTCAGTATGTACACCAGAAATTATATGATTTTAGTCACTCCCTCCCCCCCACTTATGTGGGGTAAGGGATAAATAATGTTTTAAATAATGTAAAGCTGTTACATTAGTGCAACTGCCCCCTTAAGACTGTTGCTTACATTGGACTTGCAACCTGGGGAGTATGAGCGGCTGTCCCTCTGCGGGGTACCTCAGCACCAGAGACATAATCAGAATTATTGTTACCCCCCTGCACATAAGAGATTTAGGCAGGGGATAGGTTGAGCCTTAGGTCTAGAGCTGCAACGTCTTGTTGCAGCCAGCATATCTTACATACATTTGCTTGTCAGTACGTTAGTATCACTACCCACAATGTGTCAGAGGATACTTTATGAAGGCTTGAAAAAGTTGGATATGTGTATGTACAATATGTGCTTCAACTAGTTCATTGCTAATTCTGTACTGAAAATATTTGAATATTTATTTCCACTATTCATGTGTTAAGAGGTTACTTCCTGTCTATGCTCTTTAGGAGCAGCTATTTATCTAACGTAATGTAAAAATGTGTGTAACTGTTTTGTTGGCTGTACCTGAAACCTCTCTACAACCCTATCTACAATATTAGTACTTATATAACTGTTGAGTATCCTATCCAGCAAAGTTAGAGTAACTTATTGCTGGATTATCTCCCGCCCCCCACCATTCTTGTGCGGTAGGGACGAATACCTTCTCCTCCGCACTCTCTTCTGGTAGAGTTGAGCAGTCTCTACCCAGTCCGAAGTCCTAAACCTATGTTTTCCCCTGCATACATGTGAAAAGGCTCTTCGGGCCCCAATATAGGAAATTCTCCTTTGTCTATTGTATTTTGGTTAATCAAAGAGTTCTGGAAATATAGTTTCATTAATGTTCAAGTTCCTATTAATGTTCAGTATGATTGTCAATCTACTCTTATAGTGGCAACTGTGATCAGTTCTGGTACATCACTGATTTCATTTAGTAGAGTAATTTTGATAGTGTTGTTTTGTACTTTATTTGTATGATTATTTACTTCACTCAAAGTTTGCCTATAATCTATATACAACAACAAGCTAACATATGATGAGGACTCTTTGAATTTTTATAGATGTCTTCAGATTGACCCTTGCCACCAGATCCCATGAGTGGATCTCTAATATATTGAAGACGCCAGAGTGTTTAAATATTGAGAATCTTTATCCCTGTGAGTTTTGTCTTCAGACAAGTACTAATTTCAAGGTCCCATAAGTGGATCTATTTTACTTTGTTGACACATGTTTGTCCTACTATTAAGTTATAAAATGGGGCTCCATTAGGGTCAATACCGTGCTCCTACTATTGTCTACTGTATTTATGTTTGAATGATGGAGCTGATGTCATGTAATTTTGTTTGAGATATTGCCCTACCTACTATGTCTGTACTTTGATGTATTTCATTGCCTCAATAAAAACATTTTTAAAAAAAAAAAAAAAAAAAAAAGATTCTGTAGTGTTAAATAAACTTTTCAATGAAAAATTAAGGCGTTATAGTAATTTTTAAGAAAATCGCGATTAAAATCGCAATCACGGTTTTATTTAAAATATATATATCAGTTAGTGCTGGACAGGAATTGCTTGATAATCTTCGTCTTGTTGAATATTAATTTGATTCTTTTCCACCTGCACCAATGGCTTGTTAATACTTTAACAAACAGGCTATTGTTACTGGCTTCTATGGGTAATATAGTAGGTTGCTGACAACACTATTTTTGTACAAACAATTTTCTGACTATTTAGGTGGTCTTTCTTGTTGCCGTGCAATCTCCATTATAAATATTAAATTCCTAGGGATAGATACAAATATATAGCATACGTAGATATGGCAGGTTTTGACAAAACGGAGTGGGACTTTAATATGAATGAAACCTTTTCTTTACCAGGTAGCTCAGCTACTACTGACCAAAATTCAGAAGATAGCCAGAGTATATTTAAAACTTTCAAAATTTACAAAACTAAAATCTTGAAAGAGCAAAAATTAAAATGGGAGATTTCAAGTTTAAATAAATATCTTGAAGCCAAAATGATCCCTAGGGGCCTACGTGTTAGAAAAAGACCTGGCTCAATTCTGAATGAACCCTTATTGGAGGATTTTCAGAAAAAATGGGATAACTATGCGAGTGAATGTGCATTTAATTGAATGAGACATGATTGATGAGAATTAATTGAGACTTAAACAAATACAAATTGATTTAACTGAAGCAAAAGAAAAAAAAGTTGATGAATGGAAAAGTAATGAGCAATATGACAAACTTATGGGAGTGGCCAAACTGGAGGTCAGGAAAATTCAAGATACAATTAAATTTAGAGAAAAGGAGAAAATTTGAAAGAGACTGGGATGACTATCAAAAAAATAAAGTTTACAACTATTCATTAAATCAGACCAGTAGTTCAGAATCAGGAGGCTCATTTATGGAAGATAAAAATAAACAAAGATTTCAGACAAAGACAAGGTAGAAGAAGGGATTTTTTAGGCCAGAGACAAGAAGAGAAAAAAGAACTAGGAGGGGAGGTAGAAAGCACAAGACAAACTACACAAGAAAGCAAGAAATACCCACTCAGGAATCAATTAAAAGAGAAGCATAACATTTAATGAAAACTAAAAAAGTAGTAAACCTCTCTGAAGCAGATCTTTCAGACTACCAAATTCAAGTGTTGGGTAAGG
This sequence comes from Bombina bombina, assembly GCF_027579735.1. Lineage (NCBI taxonomy): Eukaryota > Metazoa > Chordata > Amphibia > Anura > Bombinatoridae > Bombina > Bombina bombina. The sequence continues at coordinate 1,014,227,299 of NC_069502.1, forward strand.
GACTATCATTTGCACCCACAAATAAATGTGATAAATTTATTGTGGTTAAGGATTTAAACCTTTTTTGCAAGAAAACTAATATTAAAGAAAACTTTTGAAAACAAACCACATGATAATACACTTGATATAAGAGATCGTCAAATTTTGTTAAAGCTGGTAGAATTGTCTTTAGAGAATTACCCCCAAGAAATACAAACTACATCACATATAGGATTTAGCACTCTTAAAAGTAAATCAACTCATATGCCTTCATTTTTAACAGTACCAAGTGTGCACAATTTCATAAAACTAGTAAAAAAGACATATTAGAAATGGATAATAATTTAAAAACAGTTAAAAACTTAACAAATAAACAATTGTCAGCTTTAAAAGATTTGCAAGCAAACAACAACATTACCATTAAGCCTTCAGATAAAGGCGGGAAAGTTGTGGTACTAAATACGAAAGATTATTTACAGGAATGTACAACACAAATAAATGATAAGCAACATCACAAAAGTTTAAAAAGTGATCCTACAGAAATTTACTCTCAACACCAATATCCTGGGGGAAGCACTGAAACAGGGTATAATTAATAAACGGGAATATGACTATTTAAAAGTGAAGTACCCAATAACCCCTACTTTCTATACAATCCCAAAATTGCATAAGGGTAAAATGCCTCCGCCTGGAAGGCCCATAATTTCTGGAATTGGCTCCCTTACTGAAAAAAATTCTGAATATGTTGATTATAATCTGAGACCCTTTCTTGAAACTCTATCCTCTTTTGTAAAAGATTCATCTGATGTTTTAAAAAAACTTGAAGGCCTCTCTATTCTCGAAAACACTTTATTAGTATAACAATTGATGTGGAAGGATTATATTCTTAAATTTCACACGATAAAGGAGTAGAAATATGTAGATTTTTTCTGGAACAGAGAGGTCAAACATATAATGAACATACACAATTTGTAGTTTCTGATTTTTTTACTGAGACTTAATTATGTCACGTTTAATCAAAAAATGTATGAACAAACACTAGGTACAGCCATGGGCAATTGTTGTGCACCTACTTATGCTTTGCCTGTACCTAGGCTTTTGGGGAAAGGAAGTAATTTGGGATGGCATATATAAAGACTATATAGGATTATGGATATGTTTTATAGATGACGTATTACTGCTCTGGGAAGGTGCAGAAGAAAAACTAGAAGATTTTATGAAATCTTTGGATATCAACAATTATAATTTAAAATTTACTTTTACTTACAGTAAAACTGAAATTAGTTTTTTGGACTTAATAATAAGGAATGAAAATCAGTCAATTATCACTGCCACTCATAGAAAAGAAACAGCAGGGAATACACTGCTACGAGCAGATAGTCATCATCCTGCTCACTTACTTTACAATATACCATATGGTCAATATCTGAGACATAGGCGTAATTGTACGCAAGTAGACACCTTTAAAATAGAGGTGAGAAATTTAAAACAAAGATTCAAGGAACGAGGGTATTCACAAGATTGCCTCAAAAGGGCTTACAGTAAAACAAGATATTTGGATAGACAGGAAATTCTATATAAACCAAAAAGCAATGAAAAAAATTATGTTGTTAGGTTTATAAGTACATATGATGATTCCTGGGCAAAAATAAGATCTGTTCTTGTCAGACATTGGCATGCTTTAACCCTTGATTGCTCATTAGCAAAATGTGTAGGTACTGTACCACAAATGACAGCCAGAAAAGCACCAAACCTTAAAGACAAACTAGTTAAAAGCCATTTTGTCCTATATAGAGATAGCAATTGGTTATCTAAATATAAAAAAGCTAATGGTAATTTTCGCTGTACAAAATGTTCAGTTTGTAGTAACATGGTAACAGGAAATAAATTCATCAATAAGTATGGTCAACTATGGCACATAAAGGGACATATAAATTGTCTCAGTGAAGGAGTAGTGTACTTAGTCTACTGTAGTTGTCCTTGTTATTACGTAGGGAAAACCTACAGAGGGGTAAAGGAAAGAATTAAAGAACATAAAAGAGATATAAAAAATAAAGTAATAGATACTAGTAGTGTAGCAAGACATTTCTTTCTAAAACATAATAGTAATAAACACAAACTTAAATTTAGGGGCCTTCAAAAAACTGATCTTAAAGAGAGAGGAGGTAATCTAGACAAATTATTACTACAAAATGAATGTAAATGGATATTTAACTTAAAAACACTTGCCCCACTAGGTATGAATGAAGAAATAAATTATGCATGTTTTCTGGGAGAATGAATGACTGGAAAGCACTCTGTAAAATCCATTCCTGAAATAAAACTGAAATATAGTTTATTTTAAATCATAAGAAGAGGGAGTAAAATGTATCAAAGTCCTAATCCCAAATTCATAATAAAATTAATTTTCTATAGGTACTCTATAGAGAAATACCACAAGCATATGTCAAAAATTAGACAGCAATTAATTAATTGTTATTATAGAATATACATATATAAAAACTATATTCATCCAAAACTGTATATCTATTATGAATTAAACAATCTTTACAGTTTATATGATCTTCAAGATTGTTGATTTATTTCTAAGGAGTCTTAGGTATTATCAATATTGTTGTTGGTTAATATGTTATTTACAAACTAACAAGAGGTAGCAAAATATTAAATTACTGTTTCCATAAAGTAAAATACGTAAAGTATCAAAAATTGTATATATTGTCATATAGTATTGTATATTAAGTAACATGAGTTCTTTATTGTTACATCATTGTTACCATTTTACCCCAAACATTTCTGTAACATTTCAAAAGGCTTCAAAATGGGAGGAGTTTTTCTCCGTGTCCAGATCTTTAAAAGAAATCACAGGTATTCATAGTCATGTGACTTTCATTGGAGCCGGAAGAAGCCCCAGAGCCTATGGGGTGAAACGCGCGTAGCTGGCAAGTCGTTTTTGGTAGAAACACAGGCAGCTGTTTTCAAGCAGGGGACGTTGTTCTGAGGAAACGTCAGGTGGTGCATCTATTGGAAACCAAACACACTTTGGAACAGAGGAGACGAACACCCTAGAAGTTATACCCAGGAGGTGTTGATCCGCGAACAGTGGGACTCCTCAAAGAACCGCAAGTATTTACCGCTATGGCGGACACTTGAGAATGCTTAAAGTGTGCGTTTGTCATCAACACTACAGATATAATTACCCATGCACAGGATCACGTGCAGTTGCCTAAATAAGAGGTAGTGGTTAGCTGGCATCAATTGTCCTGACATACTCAGACTACCCGCTGCATACCTACATAAGGATAACTTTATTTTTGGGAATTGAACTTCCGTATCGTAGTGCTGCAAATTGGAAATATTTCTGTGACTTTATACAGGAATTACCGATTGTCATCTTTTTTCAATTATAAGAGGTTGAGAGTGCACTCAATTATTATTTTTTCTGTTTACTTGTATCTTTAAATCATTTAATCATGTTTGGGAATCATAGTGCACTATGATAGGGAGCTTCAGGTATTATGTTAATCTATGCCTTGTGTTTGCCCCAATAAATGCTTTTTATATGCTCCCCCTTTGTTAGTTGTGATTTCACTTGTATTTTGACATAGGTAATTTTATTAGGTATGTTGAGGTATCTTAGACCTAGGCATTATATCCGTCAATTTTAAAAGGTATCAGTTAGTGCTGGACAGGAATTGCTTGATAATCTTCGTCTTGTTGAATATTAATTTGAATCTTTTCCTCCTGCAACAATGGCTTGTTAATACTTTAACAAACAGCCTATTGTTACTGGCTTCTATGGGTAATATAGTAGGTTGCTGACAACACTATTTTTGTGCATATATATATATATATATATATATATATATATATAGCTATTTTTTTTCCAATATCACCCAGCCCTATAGTCCTGATCCTCAACATCTACCCCCTTAACCCTTTGAGTGCTAAGCACTTTCCCACCTGGATGCTAAGCACATTTGAGGGTTTTTTAATTTTTTTAAATATTTTTTTTTTACTTTTTTTTTCTTTCTTTTCAGATCCCCAAGACTTATACCGTTGAAAGGGTTAGGCGATTACCTTTCTAATGGTGGGGCTTGGGGGTCTGTAGCTGCTTAGATACAGGCCTCTAAGCAGCATGCCCCCTTTCCCTATATTGTCCATCGTCTTTTTTTAATAAAGTTTTGCAGTGATGTCATCACGTCATTGTGCATGACGTCACCACGCAAAACATGAAGCCCCGGCGATGCCTGTCATTATACAGGCCCGATTGGCAAGGTAGGAGCGTGTGGTAGCCCCCAGATCTCCCTCAAGGTGGGAGAGTGCTAGCTCTGAGCTGTTAGCACCTGATTGGGAAACTCTGCGACAGTTCAGAGCCGTCATTAGCACTCAAGGGGTTAAGGAGTCTAAGTAAATCATTCGAATCAAGTAGAAAGGCTTTCTTGTCTTGGACCACAGGTTGCAGCAGATATTGTTACAGCCTGTAGCCCAGTATGTAGACCTTAGAGGATACAATGAGGCGACCCGGGGGTTTCACTAGCGTCTTGTAGATTTTGGCGATAATGTAAAGGATAGGTGTTTTAGGGCAATCTGTGGTCATGTACTTTCCCAATGACTCTGTTAAATAGCCCAGATTTACACCAAATTCTACTAACATCTCAAGTAGTTTTTTTAAATTTTTCTTTTGGGTCATAGGTAAGCTTTTTGCAGATATTGATTTCATTAGGTTGTGCCATAATGTCACTACGATAGTCTACATAGTCAAGTAGGACAATGGCACCCCCTTTATCCGCTGGGCGGATGACTATGGTGTTGTCTCCCTGTAAACTTTGAATAGCCTCACGTTGTCTTCTTGTGAGGTTATCCCTCCATTTCGTTTGTGGGAACCTCTCCAGCTCCTGTTCTTGTACCATCCTGATGTTTTTATACTGGCAATAAAGCTTACCGGATTAAATTTACTCTCTTTACCAGAGATATAAAAACCCTTCATGGGCAATTTTTCTTGGTACTGAAAATGTTCTTTGACCTTTAGTTGCCTCTGAAATCTATGCATATCGATCATAAAATCAAGTTCCGTCACTCTTATTAGAGACAAAAGAAAGAGCTTTATTTAATACACTGGTTAATACAAGGTCTGTAAGAGTGTGGGAACTTAAGTTTATCACAATATCGCTATCTTCGGTTATCTGCCTCTGTGTGGTGGTCTGTGTGTGACCCTTCTCCGACCTGAGAAATGGCCGCCTCTGTCCCATCGGGACCATGTCTGAACCCCTAAAAAACATAATTTATGTAAGAACTTACCTGATAAATTCATTTCTTTCCTATTTTCAAGAGTCCATGAGCTAGTGACATATGGGATATACAATCCTATCAGGAGGGGCAAAGTTTCCCAAACCTCAAAATGCCTATAAATACACCCCTCACCACACCCACAATTCAGTTTAACGAATAGCCAAGCAGTGGGGTGATAAAGAAAGGAGTAGAAAGCATCAACAAAAGGAAATTTGGAAATAATTGTGCTTTATACAAAAAATCATAACCACCATAAAAAGGGTGGGCCTCATGGCCTCATATGTTTTTTTTCATGTAATTGGCAAGAGTCCATGAGCTAGTGACATATTGGATATCAATACCCAAGATGTGGATCTTCCACTCAAGAGTCATTAGAGAGGGAGGGAATAAAAATAAAGACAGCTATATTCCGCTGAAAAAATTAATCCACAACCCAAAAAAATAAGTTTATTTCCATTTTTGAAAGAAAAAAACTTAAATCAAAAAGCAGAAGAATCATACTGAAACAGCTGCCTGAAGAACTTTTCTACCAAAAATTGCTTCTGAAGAAGCAAATACATCAAAACGGTAGAATTTAGTAAATGTATGCAAAGAGGACCAAGTTGCCACTTTGCAAATCTGATCAACTGAAGCTTCATTCTTAAAAGCCCACGAAGTGGAGACCGATCTAGTAGAATGAGCTGTAATTCTCTGAGGCGTGGCCTGACCCAACTCCAAATAAGCTTGATGAATCAAAAGTTTCAACCAAGAAGCCAAGGAAATAGCAGAAGCCTTCTGACCTTTCCTAGGACCAGAAAATAAAACAAATAGACTGGAAGTCTTCCTGAAATCTTTAGTAGCTTCCACATAATATTTCAAAGCTCTTACCACATCCAAAGAATGTAAGGATCTTTCCAAAGAATTCTTAGGATTAGGACATAAGGAAGGGACAACATTTTCTCTACTAATGTTGTTAGAATTCACAACCTTAGGTAAAAATTGAAAAGAAGTCCGCAAAACTGCCTTATCCTGATGAAAAATCAGAAAAGGAGACTCACAAGAAAGAGCAGATAGCTCAGAAACTCTTCTAGCAGAAGAGATAGCCAAAAGGAACAACACTTTCCAAGAAAGTAGTTTAATGTCCAAAGAATGCATAGGCTCAAATGGAGAAGAATGTAAAGCCTTCAGAACCAAATTAAGACTCCAAGGAGGAAAAATTTATTTAATGACAGGCTTAATACGAACTAAAGCTTGTACAAAACAGTGAATATCAGAAAGTATAGCAATCTTTCTGTGAAATAAAACAGAAAGAGCAGAGATTTGTCCTTTCAAAAAAATTGCAGACAAACCCTTATCCAAACCATCCTGAAGGAACTGTAAAATTCTAGGAATTCTAAAAGAATGCCAGGAGAATTTATGAGAAGAACACCATGAAATGTAAGTCTTCCAAACTCTATAATAAATCTTTCTAGAGACAGATTTACGAGCTTGTAACATAGTATTAATCACTGAGTCAGAGAAACCTCTATGACTTAGAACTAAGCGCTCAATTTCCATACCTTCAAATGTAATGATTTGAGATCCTGATGGAAAAACGGACCTTGAGATAGTAGGTCCGGCCGTAACGGAAGTGGGCAAGGTGGGCAACTGGACATTGGTACCAGATCCACATACCAAAACCTGTGTGGCCATGCTGGAGCCACCAGCAACACAAAAGACTGCTCCATGATGATTTTGGAGATCACTCTTGGAAGGAGAACTAGAGGCGGGAAGATGTAAGCAGGATGATAACACCAAGGAAGTGTCAGTGCCTCCACTGCTTCAGCCTGAACATCCCTTGACCTGGACAGGTATCTGGGAAGTTTCTTGTTTAGATGAGAGTCCATGAGATCTATCTCTGGAAGACCACACATCTGAACAATCTCAGAAAACATCTGGATGGAGAGACCACTCCCCTGGATGTAAAGTCTGGCGGCTGAGATAATCCGCCTCCCAATTGTCTACACCTGGGATATGCACCGCAGAGATTAGACAGGAGCTGGATTCCGCCCAAGCAAGTATACAAGATACTTCTTTCATAGCTTTGGGACTGTGAGTCCCACCCTGATGATTGACATAAGCCACAGTTGTGATATTGTCTGTCTGAAAACAAATGAACCATTCTCTCTTTAGCAGAGGCCAAGACTGAAGAGCCCTGAGAATTGCACGGAGTTCTAAAATATTTATTGGTAATCTCGCCTCTTGAGATTTCCAAACCCCTTGTGCTGTCATAGATCCCCAAACAGCTCCCCAACCTGAAAGACTCGCATCTGTTGAGATCACAATCCAGGTTGGCCGAACAAAGGAAGCCCCTTGAAACAAACAATGGTGATCTATCCACCATGTCAGAGATTGTCGTACATTGGGATTCAAGGATATTAATTGTGATATCTTTGTATAATCCCTGCACCATTGATTCAGCATGCAATGCTGTAGAGGTCTCATGTGAAAACGAGCAAAGGGGATCGCGTCCGATGCTGCAGTCATGAAACCTAAAACTTCCATGCACATAGCCACTGAAGGGAATGACTGAGACTGAAGGTGACGGCATGCTGCAACCAATTTTAAACGTCTCTTGTCTGTTAGAGACAGAGTCATGGACACTGAATCTATCTGGAAGCCTAAAAAGGTGACCCTTGTCTGAGGAATCAAGAAACTTTTTGGTAAATTGATCCACCAACCATTTTTCCGAAGAAAAAACACTAGTTGATTCGTGTGAGATTCTGCAGTATGTAAAGACTGAGCTAGTACCAAGATATCGTCCAAATAAGGAAACACTGCAATACCCTGTTCTCTGATTACAAATAGTAGGGCACCCAGAACCTTTGAAAAGATTCTTGGAGCTGTTGCTAGGCCAAATAGAAGAGCAACAAACTGGTAATGCTTGTCTAGAAAAGAGAATCTCAGAAACTGATAATGTTCTGGATGAATCGGAATATGAAGGTATGCATCCTGCAAGTCTATTGTGGACATATAATGTCCTTGCTGAACAAAAGGCAGAATAGTCCTTATAGTCACCATCTTGAAAGTTGGTACTCTTACATAACGATTCAAAATATTTAGATCCAGAACTGGTCTGAATAAATTTTCTTTCATTGGTACAATGAATAGGTTTGAATAAAACCCCCAAACCTTGTTCCTGAGGAGGAACTGGCATGATTACCCCTTAAGACTCCAGATATGAAACACACTTCAGAAAAGCCTGAGCTTTTACTGGATTTACAGGGATGCGTGAGAGCAAAAATCTTCGCACAGGAGGTCTTACTTTGAATCCTATTCTATACCCCTGAGAGACAATGCTCTGAATCCAATGATTTTGGACAGATTTTATGCTAGATATGTCAGGATCCAAATCTTGTTGCACTTAATTCTCCAACCAAAAAGTTGAGGCAGCCACAACATCAGCCAAAGAAATAGCAGATCTGAGAAGATGACCTGAATATAAATAGGCCTTCCTTAGATAAGATTCAAGCTTCCTATCTAAAGGATCCTTAAAGGAAGTACTATCTTCCATAGGAATAGTGGTACGTTTAGCAAGAGTAGAAATAGCCCCATCAACTTTGGGGATTTTTTCCCAAAACTCTATAGATTTTGCTGGTAAAGGATACAATTTTTTAAACCTTGAAGAAGGAATAAAAGAAGTACCTGGCTCATTCCATTCCCTAGAAATCATATCAGAAATAGCCTCAGGAATAGGAAAAACCCATGGGGAAACCACGGGAGGTTTAAAAACAGCATTTAAAACGTTTATTAGACTGAACGTCAATAGGACTGGTTAACTCAATATCCAAAGTAATTAACACTTCTTTTAATAAAGAACGCATATACTCTATTTTAAATAAATAAGTAGATTTGTCAGTGTCAATGTCTGAGGAACGATCTTCTGAATCAGATAGATCCTCATCAGAAGAGGATAAATTATTATGTTGCTGGTCATTTTAAAACTTCTCATTTAGCTGATGAAATTTCAAAGACCTTTTATGTTTATTAGAAGGTGGAAATGCAGACAAAGCCTTCAGAATAGAATCAGATACAAATTCTTTAAAATTTACAGGTATATCATGTACATTAGAAGTTGAAGGAACTGCAACTGGCAATGTACTATTACTGATGGAAACACTATCTGCATGTAAAAGTTTATCATGACAACTATTACAAATGACATTTGGTGGAATAATTTCTACACTTTTACAACAAATGCACTTAGCTTTGGTAGAACCGATGTCAGGCAGCAATGTTCCAGCAGAAACTTCTGAGGCAGGATCAGATTGGGACATCTTGCTCAATGTAAGAAAAAAAACAACATATAAAGCAAAATTATATATTTCCTTATATGACAGTTTCAGAAATGGGAAAAAATGCAAAAGCACAGGCCTCTGATAGAGAAAAAAGCAAGAGGCAAACATCAATGGGATATTGAAATAATGCAAAATATTTGGCGCCAAGTATGACGCGCAACGTAACGTAAACTTTTTTGGCGCCAAAAATAACCGGAAATGACACACTAGCGTCACTAATGACGCCACCATGTGAAAGGTCTCGGCGTCACGTATGACACCGGAAATGACGAAGTTGTGTCATAAACGTATTTTTTCCGCGCCAAAAAAAATTTGCGCCAAGAATGACGCAATAAAGTTTAGCATTTGACGCACCCGCGAGCCTAATACCCGCAATAGCAAGAAAGTAGTCAATTGAAAAAAAAGACTAAACCTCAGGTAAGAAATACATTTCTTAAAATGTTTAAATTCCCCAAATATGCTGAAGGAAATACATGAACCTGACTGATGGCAAATATAAGTACAATACATATATTTAGAACTTTATATAAATGCATAAAGTGCCAAACCATAGCTGAGAGTGTCTTAAGTAATGAAAACATACTTACGAAAAGAAACCCATCCACATATAGCAGATAGCCAAACCAGTACTAAAACAGTTATTAGTAGAGGTAATGGTAAATTGAGAGTATATCGTCGATCTGAAAAGGGAGGTAGGAGATGAATCTCTACGACCGATAACAGAGAACCCATGAAAAAGACCCCCGTTAGAGAAATCATTGTATTCAATAGGTGATACTCCCTTCACGTCCCTCTGACATTCGCTGTACTCTGAGAGGAATCGGGCTTCAACAATGCTGAGAAGCGCATATCAACGTAGAAATCTTAGCACAAACTTACTTCACCACCTCCATAGGAGGCAAAGTTTGTAAAACTGAATTGTGGGTGTGGTGAGGGGTGTATTTATAGGCATTTTGAGGTTTGGGAAACTTTGCCCCTCCTGGTAGGATTGTATATCCCATATGTCACTAGCTCATGGACTTTTGCCAGAAAAGATCTGTTGTCTGTAGTTGGTCTATGGTTAGATGAATGTGTATCAGGACTATCAAGGCCTTCACCCCCATAATGGCACAACTTAATGACATCAATACCTACAAAAAGCTTACCTATGACCAAACAGAATGTTTTTTTAAAAACTACTTGAGAAGTTAGTAGGATTTGGTGTAAATCAGGGCTATTTAACAGAGTCATTGGGAAAGTAAATGACCACAGATTGCCCTAAAACACCTATACTACGGTTACATTTAAAATGTCCTACAGTATGACAAATAGAAATCTTAG
>NC_069502.1:1014560702-1014610702 GCF_027579735.1 Bombina bombina
GTTAACTGGACATTGAGCATTTAAATCCAGCTATGGCTACATGTTCACAGTGCATTTCCTTTCAGAGCTTTCCATTGGATCAAGAGAGAAGGCAACTGGCCAGAGACTGGACGTTCCAGGTTTGACTCTGGGTAAACCTTGGCAATATGGCAATAAAAAAAACATAATTTTATGAGGTCTTTATCTACCTTTATCGCTTACTCTACAACACCCCAGCTACTTAGTCCGACTCTACAACAAAACCATAAGACACCCTAGAAAGCATTGCACCAACTCGCATATGCACTGTCGAAACCCACAACAATGCACCATGGTTTGATAGCTCCATCAGAGAAAAGAACAGGACGTAAACTCGAGAGAAAGTGGCGCAGAACACATGATCCAGAGGATAAAGCCACTCATATCAATCCAAGACAACTCGGAAAAAATCTTCATTTTTATCACGCAAAATTGCACTCTCCCACAATAGACCCAGGCAACTGTTTCGAACAGTAGAAAGGCTCTGCAAACCAGCATGCATGCTTAGCCCCACCAACTTTTCTCAGGATAAATGTGAAGCATTTGCGAACTTCTTCAGAGACGAGATTTTCTCAATCCGAACCGCTATCACAGCAGGCCAAATAGTTACACACGAGAACCACTACAATGGGAATTCCAGATTGCCCCAGTTTATGGTCCAGTTTTACAAATGTAGATATAAAAGGAGTTAAAAACACCATACAAAAGTTGCACCCTACTACGTGTGACTTAGACCCTGCTCCAACTCAGCTCATATCTGGTTGCATTGAAACACTTGCCCCAGCCCTCACAAAAATAGTGCAGTGTTCACTAAAAACAGGAGACTTCCCAGATCCTCTAAAAGAAGCTGTGGTAAAACCACTCCTAAAGAAACCTTTATTAGACCCAGACTGCATGAATAATTACAGACCAGTATCTAGTAGTTTAACTGGTTTAAATCTTTCCTCGCTGATAGATCACAGGGAGTAATATCAGGATCAAGCTCATCAGCACCGACAGAACTGGCCTGCAGAGTTCCACAAGGAATCCATCCTGTCTCCCATGCTATTCGCAATTTAATTACTACCACTGAGGGACATCATTAACCGACATGGCCTACCTAAGGTATCATTGTTACGCTGATGACACACAACTCTACTTCTCCTTTGCTCCAGATACTACAGACCCAGCATGCCGCATAAACAGTTGCTTAACAGACCTGATAGAATGGGTGAATGCTAGCTGTCTCAAAGTGAACCCGGACAAAATTTACTCTTGGTGAGGGGACCCCGGGCATCAAAAATATCAGACGATCACCCAACTGGCCTGGAGCTTGGAGGCTCTAAACTCGTTAGTTCAGCAAAGGTACGAAACCTCAGAGTGCTGATTGATGCTGGCATCTTTTAAACAGCAGATTTCTTCCGTAATAAAATCAGCCTACTTTCATCTGAAAAACATAGCCAGAATACAACACTTAATTCCACCGGATGATATGCCAACATTAATCCATGCATTTGTATCCTCTAGGCTAGATTACTGCAATGCACTGTACTTGGGCCTCCCAAAAAAAGAACTCCATCGCCTTCAGAAGGTACAAAACGCAGCAGACTACTGACCAATCAAACTCGCTCCTGCCACATAACACCTGTTCTTTACTCCCTGCATTGGCTTCCAATTAAATGGCGAACATATTTCTGCTGACCTTCAAAGCCTTAAACAACCAAGGCCCACAGTACCTGAAAGAGCTCCTGACACCCTACATCCCATCCCGCTCACTTAGGTCAGCCAACACATCCCTCCTCTCGCAAATTCTTATTATAAGGTTTTTGTACTTTTCTGGTAGACTTGGTTTGTTTAGTATCCCAGGGTTCAGGATCGTTTCTGGGATAAATATTGTTTTTTTTTTTTAAATTATTTTTTTTGCTCTGAACAGCCTCAGATGTTTTCTTTGTCTCCTTCTATGAGGGAGGCTTTTCAGTGTCTGAAGGATCCTGGAGGCTATGAGGTCAAATTTCCTTATGTTGAGATTTTTTCCTCATAGGGTTTTTTTTTTTTTTCTTTTAGCTTTTGTTTTGGGAGATCTACTCTGATTTCTCCAGTTATAGCTTGAACTTTAACTGTTCAGGAGTCTATTTTCCTCCGTTCCAAGGGTGTTCCTTTGGGAATGGGGATAGTTTTGGCTTTTGTGGACTGGTGCTTGACAGTCCAGTGATATCTCAGTTCTACCCCTGTTACCGTTTTTCTTCGATATATGGACTTGGTAGGCCTGATTGTGTCAGCCTGCCAGGATGGCAGACTGGAGTTTTCTAGGGTATCGGTACGTTTTGGTTGACTCTTGAGGTGCGACTTCTATGTTTAGGATATTGTGCTCATTAGATTGTTTCAGACTTCCTGTTTTTATCCTCTGTCAGCCTTTTTTTTTTTTTTTTTTTCTTAATATGCAAAACTGCTCTTAAGCAGAGTCATTTTGCCTTATTGGAGCAAGGATTTCAGGAGTAACTGTCTTTACCTGGAAATCTACTCTTACAATTGTAACTTTAGATCGAGTGACTTCATTTTATTTTGATAGTCGCTTTAGTGCTTATTGGTTTCTTTTCCAGTGCAGGTTCTAGGCTGCATGATAAGGTGATTTTGGTTAGCTCTCAAATGCTTTGTGTTCTCAGTTCAGTTTTTTTGTCATGCAGATAGTCTGGTTTTATTCAGACTCTGGTTTGTTTCAGGCTGATTACTTTCTCTTACTAGAGAATTTGGTTCTAAGAGATTACAAATCTTTGTTTCGTCAGCCTGGAGTGCCTATAATCTTTCTATACTCTTCAGAACCGTTTGGTTTCTGTTTTAACATGCACATATGCTGGTGAGGTTTATCCTTATTTTCTGTGTCTATTTGTTCATTATCAAGCTTGAGGAGTATGTTGAGCTCCATTTTAAAGAGTGTAGCTGGAGGGTTTGCATAGTTTTCATTTAAAAATGTGTTTCCCTCGGCAGGAGCAAAGTTTAGAAGTCTTTTCTTCAGGTGGTGTGGCCTGGTAAATAGGTGCCTAATGTTTTTTCTTCTTTTCCCACCTGCTTCCTTTGTGCTCTCTACAGCTTAGGTATTGGTTCCCACAAGTAAGGAATTTCATGGACTATAACCACCTTTAAAAGAACCTCATTTATGCTTATCTGATTCTTTTCTTTTTCTTCGTTGTGAAAGTCCACAAACCTGCTTGAGTTTCATGATTGGCGGCAGTTCTAGTGTGCACCGCTTTACCCTACTCTTTTCTTTACCTCCTCTTGGTAGCCTGGAAATAAATTCCCACAAGTAAGTATCCCCACCAATTAAGAAAATAATTTATCGGATCAGCATAAATCTATTTTTTTTATGGATTTTTTTTTTTTTCAAAATATTTAACCGTTTGACAAAAAAATCCAGAGTCCAGTACAAATTAGCAGATATCAGCTAGTCACTACACACCAGTATTAATGGGGGGTTTTACATGAGTAAAATTCCTATTTGCCCTTAAGAGGATTTTAAATGCTACAACCAAAACTACTCTCTTCATTTTTATGAATATAGATTTTGTGGGGTTAAATTTACCTTATTTGGTCAAACACACTATAGTTATAGAGCCTGAGAATCTAGTCTTCATAAGGTTTGTTGCTTACATGCAATAGAAAGAAACAAAATAGGTAAGTTCCTTTTTTATTTTTTTTAAGTAAACATTTATTTATTTTATAAGATGGTGAGAATCAAATATGGGATTGAAGTCCAGTCCTACAGGAGGAAGCAAAGCACCCCAGACAAGAGAGCTTTAATTCCTCCCACTTTCCCATAATTCCTTTAGTCATTTTTATTTGCCTCCAGCAGGAGTGATAGTGAAACTTGAAATTCTACAAGTTGATTGAAGGGGGTTCTCAGACCAGTTTTAACCCTTGGAGAGCTGGGAATAGGACAGAGGGGTGTAAAGGAGTACTTTGGCAGTGAAACTAATTCTCCCATGGGAGTTTGACCCACCAACAGAAGAAGGCTGCAGGCAAGTGACAGACTACTCCCTCCTTTAGATCCTGTGTTAGTGTGCAACTACATAAATATGGCTGTTTTACTGGAAGCAGGTCTCGTGCAGCTTGTTTAGCACAGTAGAGTGAGTGCTGCCAGGTAGCTACTTGCATTCATAGTTCACAGGCTATTGGCATGACCATGTACACGTGCTTCACAGAGCCTGGGGACATGGTTACATACACCAGATAATGCTACATACAGTTTAAAATATTAAAATATAAAACAATCATACATCACCAACTTGAACCAATAAATGTTTCAATCCTTTCCAAGTATTTTCTTGTTTTACCTCATATGAAGAAAAGTTATGGCATAGATCCAGGAGTTAGTCTCAGCTTTTTGCTTAAGTTGATTGTGTCCCAAGTATGGCCACCAGTTATTCAATCAGACCAGTTTCAGCAGACAAAAGCCTCAGACTGTTTCCTCTCTTGCATTCAGCCTTTCTTATATCTTAATCATTGGTGAAACGATATGGGAGGCCCTACGGTGCTTGTCTTATCGGATTGCCCCTTCAGATACTGAGTATTTATTGGTTACTGGGGTTTGCATATGTTCTAATAGACAATTCGTTTGGCTGTCATATCATTTCCAATCCCCATAGAGGGCAGCAGACAACCAGAAATATAGTCTTAACATTCATTTTTGCTATATTCCAAATATCTCCTTATATTATTATATCCAACATAATATAATTCCCAGCATCAACAAGTCACATGTGTATGGGACTGTCATGCTATTTATCCTGATTATTTTAATATGAAACATCAATATTATTTCTAACATCGTATTATTATCATCTTAAAATCCATTAAAAATAGCATTTGATTATTTCCCCATATTCATACAAAAACATAGCATATTTCACATTTAGTGCATCTCTTTCTGAATGACCAACATTCATAGGATGTCCTGCTGTCTGCAAAAAAAAGAAATAATTGTTAAAAATGTCAAACATTCATATATCTATTTGAAATATTTATCAATTTCAGCAAATATTTATCTAATATGTTGCTATTTGTCACTGCTTCTTAGGTCCACAAATACACATTTCTGTATAGTATTTAAAATTATACAGGCTGTATTTTAAAAATGAATTTGAGAGTTAAAATGCAAGACGTGCTTTTGCTTAGCTAATCTTCCTCTAGACGTTAGTGATGTCGCAAACTGAAAATTTTCCGTATGCGAACGTCCGCAATTGTTTGCGAACGGGCGAACCGCCATTAACTTCAATAGGCAGGCGAATTTTAAAACCCACAGGGACTCTTTCTGGCCACAATAGTGATGGAAAAGTTGTTTCAAGCGGACTAACACCTGGACTGTGGCATGCCGGAGGGGGATCCATGGCAAAACTCCCACGGAAAATTACATAGTTGATGCAGAGTCTGGTTTTAAGACATAAAGGGCATAAATCACCTAACATTCCTAAATTGTTTGGAATAACGTGCTTTAAAACATCAGGTATGATGTATCGATCAGGTAGTGTAAGGGTTACGCCCGCTTCACAGTGACAGACCAAACTCCCCGTTTAACGCAGCGCAAACAACCGCGAACAGTCCATTTGCACAACCACAAGATAGATTTGATAGATACATAGATTAGATAGATCAATAGATACAATATACATTTGATAGATACGATAGATAGATAGATTTGATAGATAATTTCCCAGACAGAGAATTACAAGACGTGCGGTCTGGGACCCATGGTAAGGTTCCCAGAGGCAGTTGCGGCGCCAGGGGACGGACGTGTATATGGCATGGATTTTAGGAACCGGGAAATGGAAAAAGATGCTTGGTCGGTCCTCCTACTTCAAATTTGGGGCACTGCGCGTGCAATCTACTGTGCCACCAGATATGTGTGGTGTGTTAAGTAGTACTATTGTGATCAGTTTAATCCCTGTTATGTCCCCTATCAGGGGACGTGTATATGGCATGGATTTTAGGAACCAGGAGATGGAAAAAGATGCTTGGTCGGTCCTCCTACTTCAAATTTGGGGCACTGCGCGTGCAATCTACTGTGCCACCAGATATGAGTGGTGTGGTTTTTGAAGCCACAGTGCAGCACCAGAGGCCAGAAAAATTTGGCATGTACACATGCCTGGAAAATTAGGTATTGTTGCAGCCCTAAAACATTGCGGCTTCAACCATAGTTGGTGGCGGATAAGTCACGCAAGTCATCCGACATTCGAAGATAAAATACAGCAGCGTGTGGACCATTTTTAGCCCAAGGCAGCTCATCTCATCAGGCCTTTTTTACTCGAATGTATCGCCCAATGTCGGTCCCTTCGGGATCCATCCCTCATTCATCTTAAAGGGACACTGTAACCAAAAATTTTCTTTCGTGATTCAGATTGAGCATGACATTTTAAGCAACTTTCTAATTTACTCCTATTATCAAATTTTCTTCATTCTCTTGGTATCTTTATTTGAAATGCAAGAATGTAAGTTTAGATGCCGGCCCATTTTTGGTGAACAACCTGGGTTGTCCTTGCTGATTGGTGGATAAATTCATCCACCAATAAAAAAAGTGCTGTCCAGAGTACTGAAACCAAAAAAAAAGCTTAGATGCCTTCTTTTTCAAATAATGATAGCAAGAGAACGAAGAAAAATTGAAAATAGGAGTAAATTAGAAAGTTGCTTAAAATTTCATGCTCAATCTGAATCACGAAAGAAAAATTTTGGTTACAGTGTCCCTTTAATAAAGGTGAGGTAATCTAGACTTTTTTGACCTAGGCAACTTCTCTTCTCAGTGACAATACCTCCTGCTGCACTGAAGGTCCTTTCTGACAGGACACTTGAAGCGGGGCAGGCCAGAAGTTCTATTGCAAATTGGGATAGCTCAGGCCACAGGTCAAGCCTGCACACCCAGTAGTCAAGGGGTTCATCGCTCCTCAGAGTGTCGAGATCTGCAGTTAAGGCGAGGTAGTCTGCTACCTGTCGGTCGAGTCGTTCTCTGAGGGTGGACCCCGAAGGGCTGTGGCGATGCATAGGAGTTAAGAAGCTCCACATGTCCTCCATCAACAACACGTCTGTAAAGCGTCCTGTCCTTGCCGGCGTGGTCGTGGCAGTCGGAGGATTACTTTCGGCTCTTCCCCTGTTAGATTCACGTTGTGCTGTGACATCACCCTTATACGCTGTGTAAAGCATACTTTTTAATTTATTTTGGAAATGCTGCATCCTTTCCGACTTGTGGTAATTTGGTAACATTTCTGGCACTTTATGCTTATACCGGGGGTCTAGTAGCGTGGACACCCAGTACAGGTCGTTCTCCTTCAGCTTTTTTATACGAGGGTTCCTCAACAGGCACGACAGCATGAAAGACCCCATTTGCACAAGGTTGGATGCTGAGCTACTCATGTCTTGTTCCTTGTCCTCAGTGATGTCACTGAAGGTATCTTCTTCCCCCCCAGCCACGTACAACACCACGGGTACCAGATAGGTGACAACGAGCACCCTGGGATGCCTGTTGTGGTTGGTCTTCCTCCTCCTCCTCAAAGCCACATTCCTCCTCTGACTCCTCTTCCTCACAATCCTCTTGCTGATAAGGCTGTTTCTGGTGGTGATGGTGACCACAACTCTTCCTCTTCACGCTCATCTACGGCCTGATCCAGCACTCTTCGCAGGGCACACTCCAGGAAGAAAACAAATGGTATGATGTCGCTGATGGTGCCTTCGGTGCGACTGACTAGGTTTGTCACCTCCTCAAAAGGACACATGAGCCTACAGGCATTGCACATGAGCGCCCATTAACTTGGCAAAAAAATTCCCAGCTCCGCAGAGGCTGTCCTAGCACCCCGGTCATACAAATACTCGTTAATGGCTTTTTCTTGTTGGAGCAGGCAGTCGAACATTAGGAGTGTTGAATTCCAACGTGTCGGGCTGTCGCAAATCAAGCGCCTCACTGGCATGTTTCGCCGCTGGATATCGGAAAAGTGCGCCATGGCCATGTAGGAACGCCTGAAATGGCCACACACCTTCCTGGCCTACTTCAGGATGTCCTGTAAGCCTGGGTACTTATGCACAAAGCGTTGTACGATCAGATTACACACATGTGCCATGCACGGCACATGTGTCAACTTGCCCAATTTCAATGCCGCCACCAAATTACTTCCGTTGTCAGAAACCACTTTGCCGATCTCCAGTTGGTGTGGAGTCAGCCACTGATCCACCTGTGCGTTCAGGGCAGACAGGAGTGCTGGTCCGGTGTGACTCTCTACTTTCAGGCAAATCAACCCCAAGACGGCGTGACACTACCGTATCCGGGATGTGGAATAGTACCTGCGGAGCTGGGGGGGTGCCGTTGATGTGGAGCAAGATGCAGAAGAGGACTCAGCCAAGGAGGTTATGGAAGAGGATGGAGTAGGAGGAGTAGAGGAGGTGGCAGCAGGCCTGCCTGCAAGTTGTGGCGGTGTCACCAGCTCCTCTGCAGAGCCACGCATTCCATGCTTGGCAGCCGTCAGCAGGTTTACCCAATGCGCAGTGTAGGTGATATACCTGCCCTGACCATGCTTTGCAGACCAGCTATCAGTGGTCATATGGACCCTTGCCCCAACACTGTGTGCCAGACATGCCATTACTTCCTTTCGCACAATCGAGTTCTCTTCTAGCGGGCACCCACGTGACATCCACGGAAGCATCGTCATCATCAACCGCTTCACTTGTATCTGACAAATCAACAAAGGAAGCAGCAGCGGGTACAACATCATCATCATCATCACACCGTACGTCCATGTCTGTAATGCTGCCTGACTGAGACATATCACTGTTATCTACATCCTCTGTCAATGATGGTTGCGCATCACTCATTTCTTCCAACTGACACATCAAGTGAAGCGGCTGTGGTGCTAGTGTTGGTGGTGGCGGCAGGCGGGCGAGTGGTGGTAACTTTAGAGGTGCCCGAAGATAAGCTGGAGGAGGATGGTGCGTCAAGGTTCGGAGCGGAAGCTATAGAAGATTGGGTGTCCTGTGTTTAAAAGTCAACTATTTCCTCAGGATTTTTCGAGTTCATGGGACGTGGCCTCTGAACACTGGGCATTATTCTATGGCCAAATGGAATCACAGCACCACGACGGCACATGAGGGGTGGCCTGCCTCTGCCTGTCATTTTTTTTTTTAAATGTACACTTACACTACTATTAAACAAGATATGAGTGGTGGCACTGGGCAAGTGGGCACAGTATACACTGTGAGCCTGACACAAAAAGGCAGACTGATGTTTGACAGTCCAAAAAGTTTTTATTTTTTTAAATTTACACTACTGTTACACCAGATATGAGTGGTGGCACTGGGCAAGTGGGCACAGTATACGCTGTGAGCCTGGCACACACGCTGGCAGGCAGTCAACTGCAATTAGATTACACAAGCAGACTGATGTTTCACAGTCAAAAAAGTTTTTTTTTTGTTAAATTATTTACACTACTGTTACACCAGATATGAGTGGTGGCACTGGGCAAGTGGGCCTGGCACACGCTAGCAGGCAGGCAACTGCAATTAGATTACACTAGCAGACTGATGTTTCACAGTCAAAAAAGTTTTTTAAAAAAAAATTATTTACACTACTGTTACACCAGATATGAGTGGTGGCACAATATCAAGTGGGCTTGGCACACACGCTGGCAACTGCAATTAGATTACACTAGCAGACTGATGTTTCACAGTCAAAAAAGTGTTGTTGTTTTTTTATTATTTACATTACTGTTACACCAGATATGAGTGGTGGCACTGGGTAAGTGGGCCTGGCACAGGCACACACGCTAGCAGGCACGCAGGCAGGCAACTGCAATTAGATTACACTAGCAGACTGATGTTTCACAGTCAAAAATTTTTTTTTTTTTAAATTATTTACACTACTGTTACACCAGATATGAGTGGTGGCACTAGGCAAGTAGGCCTGGCACACACGCAGGCAGGCAACTGCAATTAAATTACACTAGCAGACTGATGTTTCACAGTCAAAATTTTTTTTTTTTTTTTTTAAATTATTTACACTACTGTTACACCAGATATGAGTGGTGGCACTGGGCAAGTGGGCCTGGCACACACGCTGGCAGGCAACTCCAATTAGATTACTCTAGCAGACTGATGTTTCACAGTCAAAGTGTTTTTTTTTTTTAATTATTTACACTACTGTTACACCAGATATGAGTGGTGGCACTGGGCAAGTGGGCCTGGCGCACACGCAGGCAGGCAACTGCAATTAGTTTACACTAGCAGACTAATGTTTCACAGTCAAAAAAGTTTTTTGTTTTTTTAATTATTTACACTACTGTTACACCAGATATGAGTGGTGGCACTAGGCAAGTGGACCTGTCACACACGCTAGCAGGCAGGCAGGCAACTGCAATTAGATTACACTAGCAGACTGATGTTTCACAGTCAAAAAAGTTTTTTGTTTTTTTTATTATTTACACTACTGTTACACCAGATATGAGTGGTGGCACTGGGCAAGTGGGCCTGGCACACATGCTAGCAGGCAAGCAACTGCAATTAGATTACACAGGAAAACAAAAGGATGTTCTAGCACTAAAAAGGGCTTTTTTGGGGTGCTGTCCTTACAGCAGAGATCAGATGAGTCCTTCAGGACTGTAGTGGACACTGAATACACTAGCCTAGCTATCAATTTCCCTATAAAATCACCAGCAGCTACACTGTCCCTCCTCTCACTCAGAATGCAGCTGCCGAATGAATCTAAAATGGCTGCTGTCCAGGAGCTTGGAGGGTCTGGGAGGGAGTGTCTGCTGCTGATTGACTGGAATGTGTCTGCAGACTGTGAGATACAGGGTCAAAGTTTACTCAATGATGACGAATAGGTGGTGGATTGAACATCGCATATGTTCGCCCGCCGCGGCGAATGCGAACAAGCTATGTTCGCTGGGAACTATTCGCCCACGAACAATTCGCGACATCACTACTAGAGGTATGTCTGAGCTTCGTGTATTCAAACCTCAGCAGGTATAATCAACCTTTGCATCTCATTAGGCTTCAAATGAAAAGTTTTAAACATTACGTCTCTGTGATCTGGGTATGAGATAGATGCTTCCTCTTTGAAATAACTTAAATGTTATCTTAATTAGGATAAGTGTGTCTTATGTCTGATCGAAGACCTGGACTATACAGCCATATAGATTGACCATCTCTTTGAAGTACTTTGCCTTCTTTGAAATGACTGTCTGAATTTAAATAGACCAAATGTCTTCCCTTTGTCCTCACTTGGATGCATTGTAATTTTGCATACTGAGTGGGGGAGGATTGAGTTGTGGCCAGTCAGGCATCTAATGTCTTATAGGCAGTTTCACAAAGCAAATAAAAAATATGAGTTCTTGGTCTTATCTTAAATCTATGTGTAGATAAAAATACATATATATATATATATACATATACATATACAGGGAGTGCAGAATTATTAGGCAAGTTGTATTTTTGAGGATTAATTTTATTATTGAACAACCATGTTCTCAATGAACCCAAAAAACTCATTAATATCAAAGCTGAATAGTTTTGGAAGTAGTTTTTAGTTTGTTTTTAGTTATAGCTATTTTAGGGGGATATCTGTGTGTGCAGGTGACTATTACTGTGCATAATTATTAGGCAACTTAACAAAAAACAAATATATACCCATTTCAATTATTTATTTTTACCAGTGAAACCAATATAACATCTCAACATTCACAAATATACATTTCTGACATTCAAAAACAACAAAAACAAATCAGTGACCAATATAGCCACCTTTCTTTGCAAGGACACTCAAAAGCCTGCCATCCATGGATTCTGTCAGTGTTTTGATCTGTTCACCATCAACATTGCGTGCAGCAGAAACCACAGCCTCCTAGACACTGTTCAGAGAGGTGTACTGTTTTCCCTCCTTGTAAATCTCACATTTGATGATGGACCACAGGTTCTCAATGGGGTTCAGATCAGGTGAACAAGGAGGCCATGTCATTAGATTTTCTTCTTTTATACCCTTTCTTGCCAGCCACGCTGTGGAGTACTTGGACGCGTGTGATGGAGCATTGTCCTGCATGAAAATCATGTTTTTCTTGAAGGATGCAGACTTCTTCCTGTACCACTGCTTGAAGAAGGTGTCTTCCAGAAACTGGCAGTAGGACTGGGAGTTGAGCTTGACTCCATCCTCAACCCGAAAAGGCCCCACAAGCTCATCTTTGATGATACCAGCCCAAACCAGTACTCCACCTCCACCTTGCTGGCGTCTGAGTCGGACTGGAGCTCTCTGCCCTTTACCAATCCAGCCACGGGCCCATCCATCTGGCCCATCCATCTGGCCCATCAAGACTCACTCTCATTTCATCAGTCCATAAAACCTTAGAAAAATCAGTCTTGAGATATTTCTTGGCCCAGTCTTGACGTTTCAGCTTGTGTGTCTTGTTCAGTGGTGGTCGTCTTTCAGCCTTTCTTACCTTGGCCATGTCTCTGAGTATTGCACACCTTGTGCTTTTGGGCACTCCAGTGATGTTGCACCTCTGAAATATGGCCAAACTGGTGGCAAGTGGCATCTTGGCAGCTGCACGCTTGACTTTTCTCAGTTCATGGGCAGTTATTTTGCGCCTTGGTTTTTCCACACGCTTCTTGCGACCCTGTTGACTATTTTGAATGAAACGCTTGATTGTTCGATGATCACGCTTCAGAAGCTTTGCAATTTTAAGAGTGCTGCATCCCTCTGCAAGATATCTCACTATTTTTGACTTTTCTGAGCCTGTCAAGTCCTTCTTTTGACCCATTTTGCCAAAGGAAAGGAAGTTGCCTAATAATTATGCACACCTGATATAGGGTGTTGATGTCATTAGACCACACCCCTTCTCATTACAGAGATGCACATCACCTAATATGCTTAATTGGTAGTAGGCTTTCGAGCTTATACAGCTTGGAGTAAGACAACATGCATAAAGAGGATGATGTGGTCAAAATACTCATTTGCCTAATAATTCTGCACTCCCTGTATATATCTCCCCACTTGAACAAATGCACTCACAGGACTTCTTTACAGAAACAACAAAGGTAAAGTTTTAATGAAACGTTTTCGGGTATATACTACCCGTCATCAGCATAACATAAAATGACAAATAACACAAAATATATAGGCAATCAAATCAATACTTAATTACAACAAACACACTCCAACCTGTGTAATAGTGAAAATAGCGCAAACGTGAGTAGTTGGAATGCACTCCTGCGTTCCATTGTTTTGTATCACCGGAAGGACAATTACATCACTTCCGGTATCGCCGTACCTAACCGGCTTCACAAACATAAACGGACATCTAAGGTTGCTTGCACAGTTTATATTTAAACTACTTCATATACAAATGATCGTGCTCTATAATAAACAAACTACAGTGTTTCAAATACAAGCCCTCATTGTTGCCTGTATGTTCGATATGATGGTGCACATACGTTACCATGACCACGGAACCAAACTTCCGGTTCCGTCTCGCTTTAAGCCAAATGCTGTCTAATTATGTAATCAAATAAACAAATCTTACATATTGTGCATATCATCAAAATACATGTATAACAATGTGTTGCCTTGATCCCAAGTGAGTATTGGTCTAATTCCCAAACACAAACAAATAATGAGTTTGAGGCTAAACGGGGTAACCATAGTAACCAAGCTGCAGAGTGGCATTTCCCTGTTATTAAATGAATGTAACAAGTCATTCAAAAATGCCTTGGCTTGAAGAAAATTAATATGTGCCCTGGGTCTTGCAATCAATCTCAACCCGTTACTTACAAGAACCCCTCTAGTCCTCCTATATTATTAAAAATAGAGTTAATGCCCTTAATGCAAACATCGCAATAACTGAAATATACTTAAAGAACACTACTATAACTGAAATATATTTAAAAAAATAGTACTTCTGGACTTCACTATTAACAAGCATTGCATGTGATCACAAACTATACTTATGGGGGCCCCTTACAGTGTAATGGTCTTGCTACTCAAATGGCAAAACATGAGATGTTACAGATGCTATGTGTCCCATATTCACAAGGGTGCCGGTCACTAGTGCATACATTCTATTTGGCCACTATATTAGACTTCTACCTATGCTGTCTCACTGCATTCCTCCAAGATCCATTTAAATCTATATAACCATCCTGCTATACACCAGTATTCATATAAAACAAATGCTCAAAAGCCATGTCATAGGGTATAGACACATATATAGGCACAAGTCCATATTTATTTGGACATTGATGGTTTTCACCAGATACATGTCTAGGTGGATGGTTGAGTGACCACCCGAGTCGCACCGACTAGCCCACACCCCCCGGGGCATCCGCTGTCCCAGGGGCTGCGAGCCACCAAAAATGGCACAATCTGGACCCCCACACTGTGAGACCTCCAGACCGTACCCCTCAGTGCGTCTCAGCGCCATGGGCTAGCACCCCCAGTATGTATCGCACCCACATGATTTGATCAGATGTTTAAAATCCGGTGTCGAATTCAGACCACCAGGATGTATTGTGCCAAGTCTGTATATCCATTGGGCTTCACGTAGTAGTAGCATTTTGTTTCTATCTCCGCCTCTGTCTGGTACTGGTACATAGTCGATTAGGATATATCTGATTGAAGAAACTCCATGGCGCATCTTAGCGCAGTGTCTCGCCACCGGCTGATCCGAATCTCCCTTCTCCAGAGCCACACGGATGGCTCTCCTATGGTTAGCCATTCGTTCTCTAAGCGTTCCGCTTGTTTTCCCAACGTAGGCACTTGAACACGGACAGAGTAATAGATACACCACTTGTGTGGTCGTACATGTCAGCGAGTGGCGAATGGTATATTTCTTGTTAGAATGAGGATGGTGGAATGTCTTGGTGTTAATGAGTCCGTAGTGCAACCCAGGCAGCGGTACGAGCCCTTAATATTTATGCGGCTTGATTTCTGGTAACTGAATTTTGGATCAGTTTTGACCAATAGGTCCTTTAAATTAGTACCCCTCCGATACTCAATCATGGGTGTCAGATTCTTGACAAACTGCAATTTATGGTCTGACATAACAATCGGCCAATGGGTTCTCAATATCTGTCCCGCACTGGCAGTGGTCGGTGCAAATGTGGTAGCCATAATCGGTTTACCCCCAGTGGATTTTAGTGGCTTTTCTATCAATTCCTCCTGTGTCAGTGTGGATACCTCTTGTATGGTGTCTCTTATCAACTGTGGCTTATAGCCCCTCTGTATGAACTTATTTTATATATATATATATATATATATATATATATATATACACACACACACACAGTGGATATAAAAAGTCTACACACCCCTGTTAAAATGTCAGGTTTCTGTGATGTAAAAATATGAGACAAAGATAAATCATTTCAGAACTTTTTCCACCTTTAATGTGACCTATAAACTGTACAACTCAATTAAAAAACAGACTGAAATCTTTTAGGTAAAGGGAAATAAAAATAAAATAATATGGTTGCATAAGTGTGAACACCCTTTTATAACTGGGGATGTAGCTGTGTTCAGAATTAAGCAATCACATTCATCATCATGTTAAATAGGAGTCAGTACACACCTGTCATCATTTAAAGTGCCTCTGATTAACCCCAAATAAAGTTCAGCTGTTCTAGTAGGTCTTTCCTGACATTTTGTTAGTCGCATTCTACAGCAAAAGCCATGGTCCGCAGAGAGCTTCTAAACCATCAGAGGGATCTCATTGTTAAAAGGTATCAGTCAGGAGAAGGGTGCAAAAGAATTTCCAAGGCATTAGATATACCATGGAACACAGTAAAGACAGTCATCATCAAGTGAAGAAAATATGGTGCAACAGTGTCATTACCAAGAACTGGATGTCCCTCCAAAATTGATGAAAAGACGAGAAGAAAACTGGTCTGGGAGGCTGCCAAGAGGCCTACAGCAACATTAAAGGAGCTGCAGGAATATCTGGCAAGTACTGGCTGTGTGGTACATGTGACAACAATCGCCCGTATTCTTCATATGTCTGGGCTATGGGGTAGAGTGGCAAGACAGAAGCCTTTTCTTACAAAAAAAAAAACACCCAAGCCCGGCAAAATTTTGCAAAAACACATCTGAAGTTTCCCAAAAGCATGTTGCAAAAGGTGTTCTGGTCTGATGAAACCAAAATTGAACTTTTTGGCCATAATTCCAAAAGATATGTTTGGCACAAAAACAACACTGCATATAACCAAAAGACGCCATACCCACAGTGAAGCATGGTGGTGTCAGCATCATGCTTTGGGGCTGTTTTTCTTCAGCTGGAATTGGGGCCTTAGTCAAGGTAGAGGGAATAATGAACAGTTCCAAATTCCTGACAATATTGGCACAAAACCTTCAGGCTTCTGCTAGAAAGCTGAACATGAAGAGGAACTTCATCTTTCAGCATAACAACGACTTAAAGCATACATCCAAATCAACAAAGGAATGGCTTCACCAGAAGAAGATTAAAGTTTTGGGATGGCCCAGCCAGAGCCCAGACCTGAATCCAATTCAAAATCTGTGGGGTGATCTGAAGAGGACTGTGCACAGGAGATGCCCTCACATTCTGACAGATTTAGAGTGTTTTTGCAAAGAAGAGTGGGCAAATCTTGTCAAGTCAAGATGTGCCATGCTGAACAACTCATACCCAAAAAGACTGAGTGCTGTAATAAAATCAAAAGGTGCTTCAATAAAGTATTAGTTTAAGGGTGCAACCATATTATTTTATTTTTTATTTCCCTTTGCCTAAAAGATTTCAGTTTGTTTTTCAATTGAGTTGTACAATTTATAGGTCACATTAAAGGTGGAAAAAGTTCTGAAATGATTTATCTTTGTCTCATTTTTTACATCACAGAAACCTGACATTTTAACAGGGGTGTGTAGACTTTTTATATCCACTGTGTATATATATATATATATATATATATATATATATATATATATATATATATATATATATATATATATTATTTAAATATCCTGACAGAACAAACCAAATTAGATAACATAAGTAAATTGGAATGTTTTCTCCTTTCCTTCAAAGATGGTTGCAATCTTTTATGACACTTTCTCTACAGAGTGGTAAGCACCCCTTAATAACAAAAGCTTTGCATACATTTATTTAACTATTGACTTAAACTTTTTTATATTTTTAAAGTACATTTTCTTAAATAGACAGTATGGATTTTTTTCTGATTCCCTGCCAGGGACTTTAGTCTTACACTGTGCCAATATTTGTCTTTCCCTGAGGGTGTTGACCCTTTCTGTACCCTATACAGTATTTCTGTGCTATTTTTTAATTTTAGATGCCTGTCCATGCTATTCTAAATACTTATGGAGCAATTTGGTTCAGCTAAAGAACATATCACTGATCCCTTAGAAGTTCGATCTATTGACAATTTAACCATTTGATTGTCATATGGTTCGCTATGGGAGGAAGTGTTGGTGTGTACCCCTACTCCGCTTTGCAACAACCTATGTGTTAAGTCTGTGTCTTGATAGATAGGGTTATTAAGTATTGCATTTGCTCTGGAGTACTCCAGGTTTTGTTACCCACCAGGCTTATCCTCTGGACAGTTCTACCAACCAGCCTCCTAACAAAAAAACACTACATCCATTCCTCAATTTCACAACTAACTGCTTTATTTCCTTCCCCATTCAAACACAAAGGACAGAGTAGAACACTTCACTGGCCCTGGGCTCATCTGGGACATCCCTAAGGAGCAACCCCTCTAGCTACCCTGTACCCTCCAGGAGTAAAATAGATGGTGAATTCTCCCCAGGACCTCCCTTCTGACAAAGTAGCAGAAGATGTGACCTTTGATTTTAAATAATAGTACATACACACTCTATTGCAGGAAGTTTTTACTTGCCTTGGAGATTGAGGACCGTCCACCTGCAGACAATCTGTGAAGAAAATGTATTTGTTATTTAAGGCAGCCCCACCCCCAAAAAAAGCTATCTTCCCAATTCCTGATGCAGTTTCTGGGCTAATTAGCAAGGAATAAAATCAAACCTTCCCTTTGCTCCCTTCTTTAAATACAAAAACATGTTCCCTTTACCCTCTGACAAATTGGAGGTATGGGAGACTAAATCCAAAGAAGATTTCCACTTTGGTTTGGCAGACTACCATTCCTTTAGAGACAGTACCTCTTAAGGATCTGATGAACAGAAAAATGTGTTTCCTCAGGAAATTCTTACAGTTGACAGGCTATATGTTTGTTCCAGTTGTTAGTGTAGCCTGTTTATATCTACACCTACTGCAGTATTGTGTGACAACATACTCATAATCGCTTTAAGTTACTCTATACTGAAAGCCGTTTCATTTGTGATGCAGCTGTTGAAATAACCTGCATTAATGCAAAGAGGCTGCTAAGGGTGTTCTAACTCGAGGAGCCTTATGGCTGAAGCCATGGTCTGCTGATATATAAAAGCATGCATCTTTGAAGAGGCTTGGGAAACGGCTGTTCAGGTTCCTTGGATACCGCATAGACTTTCAATCTCACCCCCTTGAGGAAGATTTCTCTTGTCTCGTGTTCCAAAAGATCCTTTAAAGGTCAGAGCTTTACTCCTGTCCCCTTGGAGAAACAGAGTCAGTGGTTTATTCAAACCTTTTTAGTTTTCCCAAAGAAAGACAGGAGTTGCAGGCTCTTGGATCTCAAAACACTATATTTCCTTTAGTGCAGTAGGGTCCTTTAATGTCTGCCATCAGATTTAAATGTTGCCTATTTGCTTATCCCTATCCACAGGGATCATACAATATTCCTCAGATTTGCCTTTCTAAACAGGCATTACCATGTGACGGTCACATTTGGTCTGGCAACAGCACCAAAAATCTTCTCAAAAGGTTCTAAGAGCTCTTTTTGTCCATTGTGAGATCTCAGGGCACAGCAGTAGCTCTTTACCTAGGTGAAATTCTTATACAGGCTGTATTGTCCTTTAATCAGGAGGTTTTCAACAAGATTGGGAATTGTTGGGAAGGCCATACATATAGATCTCATGACTTCTCCCTTGACTTACCAACTATTCCATTATTGTTCTTGAGATTCACAATTGACTCTAATAGGTGCACTAGTGATTCCCTGGTCATTTTAATCTGATTTACATCTTTCCTTCTTTTGTTTTATTATACAGGCTAATAGCCAAGATAAAACAGAAAAGGGCCTCAGTGATTCTAAGTTGCTCTGGCCTCAAAGGACTTAGTATGCAGATCTGGTACAAATATCTTCCAGCCTAGGCGTCTTCCTCTCAGGAAGGACATTATCTCAAGATCCTGTCTTCAATCAAAACCTCAAATCTCGGAGGGCGGAGCTTGGAGAGCTGCAGAGCAGACGTGTCTGACAGAAGCTCCTGCAAATAAAAGTTATCAAAGTGAACAAAAGTAATTATTAAGACAAGCAAATACTACTGTCAGCCGCTTTGGAATCAGTCCGGAATGCAACCCAACTGCTAGCGTGAATAGAAAGCACACGCTAGCACACTGAGAAATATCCAGGACGTGACCCACTCAGGAAACAGATGAGAAAGATAACAAAAATAATTATTGCTCCAGTATGCAGGGAAGCCACAAAGGAAAAAACGTCCCTTTAAAAGGTCAAAGGATATAAAGGAAATGCTCTTATTTGCAGCTTTGAAAAAAGGTCCTCTTTAGCAGGCTTGTAAAAAAGGCAAAGTTCTCTTTTGCAGCTTGTAAAAGTAAATGTCCCTTTAAGCAGGATATAACAAAACAGAAAGGCAAAGTTCTTCTTTTGCAGCTTGAAAAAGTAAATGTCCCTTTAAGCAGGCTTATAACAAACAGAAAGACAAAGTTCTCTTTTGCAGCTTGTAAAAGTAAATGTCCCTTTAAGCAGGCTTATAACAAACAGAAAGACAAAGTTCTCTTTTGCAGCTTGTAAAAGTAAATGTCCCTTTAAGCAGGTTTTATTTATAAAAAGATTGAGGATTAAGGCAAAAGCAAGGTCAGGCAGGCAGAAGTCGGTATCCAAATATCAATAAGAGGTTAAGGCAAAAGGCAAGGTCAGGCAGGCAGAAGTCGGTATCCAAACATCAGCAAAAAGGGTTAAGGCAAAAGGCTTGGTCAGGCAGGCAAAAGTCGGAATCAAAACATCAGCAAAAAGGGTTAAGGCAAAAAGCTTGGTCAGGCAGGCAGAAGTCGGTACACAAGGAAACAGAATTTTGATATGGTACTCACGAACTCCAAGGGGAACAAACAAACGGGCCCCGAGTAAGATCTCCCGCCGTGGTTTAAAGGCAGGAGCGGCAACGTCATCAGAGGGGTGTGTCGAGAAAGCGTCACGTTGCTAAGCAACGTGACGTCATTCACACAGAGAAGATCCGGGAGCCGCGGCGACACGGCAATGAACGGACAGAATCATGACAGCACCCCCCTCCTCAAGGACCCCTCCGGGGGACAGGACCAGGCCTATCAGGATGAGTCTTGTGGAAGGCCTTGATCAAAGTAGGAGCATTTACTTGATGAGCCGGTTCCCAAGAACGTTCTGTGACTGGATAACCCTTCCAATGAATGAGATAATACAATTTCTTGCCACGCAGCTTGGAATCCAGAATATGGCTGATCTCAAACTCAGGGTGTCCATGCACAAATAAAGGTGGAGGTTTAGAAAAAGGCTTAGAATATCTGTTAGTCATCACAGGTTTCAAAAGAGAAACATGGAATACCGGATGGACTTTGAGAGTCTTGGGTAAAGCCACCAGATAAGCAGTGGAACACACCTGACCCAGTATTCTGAAAGGACCCACGTATCGTGGTCCCAATTTGTTAGAAGGTTGTTTCAGGTGAAGAAAACGAGAGGAAATCCAAACTTTATCACCAGGGCGATATTTGGGAGCCTTCTTCCGTCGAAGGTCTGAAAAGAACTTGTAACGTCTAGAAGCTACAGAAAGAATACGATGTATTTTCCGCCAATGTCGAGTTAATCTTCGGGCTGTAAGATCAGAAGCAGGATTCACTGTGGAAGAAGTATGCAAAGGAAATGTTCTGGGCTGATATCCGTAAGCTGCATGAAAAGGAGAAGTCTGAAGGGAGGAATTGTACCGGGCATTATGAGCCAATTCAGCCAAAGGAAGGTAAGAAGTCCAGTTAGAGTGATAATGATCCACATAATGTCTAAGATATGTTTCAAGACACTGGTTTACCCTTTCAGTCTGGCCATTAGATTGTGGGTGGTGAGAAGTAGAGAGAGATATAGTAGTTCCAAAATGTTTACAAAGTGACCTACAAAATCGAGAAACAAACTGTACCCCTCTATCTGAAACAATATCTAGAGGAAATCCATGGATTCTTACAATATGTGAAATAAAAAGTTCAGAGAGTCTTTTGGCAGATGGTAATCCTGGTAAGGGTACAAAATGGGCAGTCTTAGTGAACCTGTTGACCACCACCCAAATAGTATTGTTTCCAGCTGACAAGGGAAGGTCGGTAATGAAGTCCATGGATACATGAGTCCAAGGCTGATGAGGTATAGGCAATGGTTGGAGCAATCCTGAAGGAAGTTGGCGTGGAGTTTTGTTCATGGCACATTGTGTGCATACCGAGACGTAATCCTTCACATCTTGAGAGAGAGTAGGCCACCAAACATGTTGTTTGAGATTTCGAGTGGTAATACTGATGCCAGGATGTCCGTAAAGGGGACTATCATGAGCCCAAAATAAAATCTTGGAACGAAGGCGTTCAGGAACAAAGAGTAAACCATCGGGAGGTTTACAGGACAAAGGAAGATTCCTTTGAGCAGACTGTAAATCTTGTAACCAGGAAGTTGTTAACTGGGCTATGACTTCATGAGGTTGGAGAATGGTACCAGACTCAGGAACTGGGGTATCTTGAAATTGTCTGGAAAGGGCGTCTGCTCTAATATTTTTTGAACCAGGTATGTAAGACAAATTATAGTGAAACCGGGAGAAGAATAATGACCAGCGTGCTTGCCTGGAATTCAATCGTTTAGCTGTTTGGAGATAAAGAAGGTTCTTATGATCAGTGAGTATGGTAAATGGCAAAGAAGTACCTTCCAGCCAATGCCTCCATTCATCCAATGCCATTTTGATGGCAAGCAACTCTTTATGCCCTACGTCATAGTTAAACTCAGAAGGAGTGAATTTTTTAGAGAAGAAAGCAACAGGATGAATCTTTCCAGTCTCCGGTATTCGTTGAGACAGAACAGCTCCAGCAGCAACAGAGGAAGCATCAACTTCCAGGATAAACTGAAAATCAGGATTTGGATGACGGAGAATAGGTGCTGAGGAAAAAGCTTCTTTGAGAGACTCAAAAGCTTCTATAGCCTCAGGAGGCCATTTTTTACAGTTTTGTCCTTTTCTAGTGAGAGAATTAAGAGGAGAAGTAATAGTAGCAAAATCCTTGATGAACTTACTGTAGTAGTTGGCGAAGCCCAGAAAACGTTGTAAAGCCTTCAAAGAATCAGGTCTAGGCCAATCCAAGATGGCAGAAAGTTTAGTAGGATCCATTTCAAATCCAGATGCCGATATTACATAACCCAGAAAGGGTATGGATTTTTGATGGAAAGAACATTTCTCCAGTTTAGCAAACAGATGGAATTCTCTTAAACGTTGAAGTACTTTCTTGACGTGGTGCACATGATCTTGGTGGTTCTGAGAAAAAATTAAGATGTCGTCAAGGTATATGATGACAAAGATATTCAAAAAATCATGAAAGATCTCGTTTACAAAATGTTGGAAGACCGCCGGAGCATTGCATAGCCCGAAGGGCATGACCAAATATTCGTAATGCCCAAATCGAGTGTTAAAGGCAGTCTTCCACTCATCTCCTTTGCGTATACAGATCAGATTGTATGCACCACGTAGATCGAGTTTGGTGAATATGGTGGCTCCCTGAAGATAAGTGAAAAGTTCAGGAATAAGGGGTAGAGGATAACTGTTCTTGATGGTAATCTGATTTAATCCACGGTAATCAATACAGGGTCTTAATCCGCCATCCTTTTTTCCTACAAAAAAGAAACCAGCCCCTACAGGGGAAGAGGAGGGTCGAATAAATCCTCTAGCCAGATTGTCTTTAATATATTCTTCCAAAGCCATGTTTTCAGGTTTAGAAAGCGGATATGTCTTGCCTCGAGGATAGGTAGCCCCGGGAAGGAGATCAATGGGGCAATCAAAAGGGCGGTGAGGAGGAAGACGTTCAGCTTCTTTTTTGGAGAAAACATCCACAAAGTCATGATAAGGCGTAGGTAGGGAGTCCGGAGTTTCGACTGTGAGAGCAATAGTGAGTGGTAACTTGGTAATCTTTTGAAGACATTTAGTCTGGCATGTAGAACCCCAGGAAGTGAGTTCACCGAAAGTCCAAGAAAAAATAGGATTGTGAATTTGGAGCCAGGGTAATCCCAAGATAATGGGAAATTGAGGAGTGGGGATGACATCAAAACAAATTGTCTCGGAATGAAGTATTCCTACGGTGAGAAGTAAGGGTTGAGTAGCAAACTGAATATATCCAGAACCCAAAGGATCTCCACTGACCGTAGAGACTGAAATTGAATACTCTTTCTTTAGTAAGGGTATAGAGTGAGTAGAGACGAATGTAGAGTCAATGAACACTCCTCCAGCACCAGAATCGATTAGAGCTTGGGTATGAATCTTCTTATGTCCAATTTGAAGGGTCACTGGAACAAAAAGTTTCTTGTATAGGGAATGGCACTTGTTTTGGCTTAACTCAGTTCCCTGGACTAGAGTTAAGCCCTGGCTTTTACTGGCCTAGTAGGACAATCCCTTAATAAATGCCCTTTAAGGCCACAGTACAGACATAAGCCAAGAGTCCGTCTTCTCAAGCGTTCAGTCTCAGTTAATTTTATACTTCCCACTTCCATGGGTTCAGCCTGATCAGTAGTAGGAGAGACAGGAGTTACTGGATTAGAAAAACGAGGAGCCAAACGAAAAGGAGTTCGAGTTGAAGACCTCTGTGTTCTATCCTTTTCTTGTTGGCGTTCACGAAACCTGGCGTCGAGACTGATACAAAGATTTATTAAGGCTTCTAAGGACTCTGGAAGTTCACGATACACCAATTCATCCTTGAGACGCTCAGAAAGTCCTTTACGGAAAGCGGCTCTGAGTGCTCCCTGATTCCAAGTGGTTTCAGAGGCAAGGGTGCGGAACTCAATAGCGTATTGAGAAACTGGTTGATTACCTTGACGTAAATCCAGGAGAGTAGCTTCAGCAGCGGATGACCTTCCAGGTTTATCGAATACATTTGAAAACATAGATAGAAATGTATCAACATCCAAAAGTATAGGATCATTCTTTTCTAGCAAAGGTGATACCCAAGCCAAGGCTTTTCCTTTCATTAAGGAAATAAGAAATGTGATTCTAGAAGAGGGAGTAGCAAAAAGAGTAGGGCTATTCCGGAAATGAAGACAGCATTGATTCAGAAAGCCTCTACATTCTTCAGGATTCCCATCATATTTATCCGGAAGAGGTATCCTGGGACTTAGTTGTACCTGAGACTGATTGTTAGGAATCGAAGGAGGTAATGCCTCAATAGGATTAGGATTGGGAGGTGCAGTAGCAACCAAATTTTGTAATAGAGCAGTTATTTGATCAAGTTTAGTGTCCAGAGACTGCAAGTGAGTGGCATGAGATCCCAATAGCTGTCCCTGGTGAGCCACGGCCATGGATAATTCAGTGGGGTCCATTTTAATGGCCCGTTTGTAATGTCAGCCGCTTTGGAATCAGTCCGGAATGCAACCCAACTGCTAGCGTGAATAGAAAGCACACGCTAGCACACTGAGAAATATCCAGGACGTGACCCACTCAGGAAACAGATGAGAAAGATAACAAAAATAATTATTGCTCCAGTATGCAGGGAAGCCACAAAGGAAAAAACGTCCCTTTAAAAGGTCAAAGGATATAAAGGAAATGCTCTTATTTGCAGCTTTGAAAAAAGGTCCTCTTTAGCAGGCTTGTAAAAAAAGGCAAAGTTCTCTTTTGCAGCTTGTAAAAGTAAATGTCCCTTTAAGCAGGATATAACAAAACAGAAAGGCAAAGTTCTTCTTTTGCAGCTTGAAAAAGTAAATGTCCCTTTAAGCAGGCTTATAACAAACAGAAAGACAAAGTTCTCTTTTGCAGCTTGTAAAAGTAAATGTCCCTTTAAGCAGGCTTATAACAAACAGAAAGACAAAGTTCTCTTTTGCAGCTTGTAAAAGTAAATGTCCCTTTAAGCAGGTTTTATTTATAAAAAGATTGAGGATTAAGGCAAAAGCAAGGTCAGGCAGGCAGAAGTCGGTATCCAAATATCAATAAGAGGTTAAGGCAAAAGGCAAGGTCAGGCAGGCAGAAGTCGGTATCCAAACATCAGCAAAAAGGGTTAAGGCAAAAGGCTTGGTCAGGCAGGCAAAAGTCGGAATCAAAACATCAGCAAAAAGGGTTAAGGCAAAAAGCTTGGTCAGGCAGGCAGAAGTCGGTACACAAGGAAACAGAATTTTGATATGGTACTCACGAACTCCAAGGGGAACAAACAAACGGGCCCCGAGTAAGATCTCCCGCCGTGGTTTAAAGGCAGGAGCGGCAACGTCATCAGAGGGGTGTGTCGAGAAAGCGTCACGTTGCTAAGCAACGTGACATCATTCACACAGAGAAGATCCGGGAGCCGCGGCGACACGGCAATGAACGGACAGAATCATGACAACTACAGTTTCATCAGGCAAGTGTTTGGGAGACCATTAGAAGCTTTTCTGGGCCGATTTTTGGAGGAAAAGGCAGAAACGGAGACAGGCTGGTTGGGAGAACCTGAGAGATTCTTAGGAAAGTCTGAGGCTTCGGCCTACATCGGAACTCGGCAATAGCAACAACAAGGCCACAATAGAGCAGCATTGTACTAGCCAACTGAGGAACATCGAGGCAGAGCCCAGGAGGGCTAACTACAGCTTATCATCTAAATAAAAAGGGACAAATTTTTGGAAAGCCACAGCCAGAAAAGAGCGGTGCAGAGGCAGAAGGTAATACATTACAGCTTCCCTTGATAAACATACTATACTTTCCCTCTAAACTAGGAGCATAAGGGCTTTACAGTAATCTATCTGCACGAGATTTATTAATTTATATAAGACCCAGTGAACATAAAACAGCAAGAGTGTGGTCTGGAGATCGCAGAGCCCCACGTGGGAACTACAACAGGCTTGCATGTTTAAATAATATAACTCAGGCTACATAACTTATATCTGTCAGCCGCTCTGGAATCAATCCGGGATGTAACCCAACTGCTAGCGTGAATTGAAAGCACACGCTAGCACACTGAGAAATATCCAGGACGTGACCCACTCAGGAAGCAGATTAGAAGATAACAAAAATGAATATTGTTCCAGAATGCAGGAAAGCCACAAAGGATAAAACGTCCCTTTAAGTAGTACAAAGAACAAAAAGGAAATGCTCTTACTTGAAGCTTCTGAAAAAGGTCCTCTTTAGCAGGCTTGTAAAACAAAGGAAAAGTTCTCTTTTGTAGCTTGTAAAAGTATAATGTCCCTTTAAGCAGGTATATAACAAACAGAAAGGCAAAGTTCTCTTTTGCAGCTTGTAAAAGTAAATGTCCCTTTTAAGCAGGTGTATAACAAACAGAAAGGCAAAGTTCTCTTTTGCAGCTTGTAAAAGTAAATGTCCCTTTTAAGCAGGTGTATAACAAACAGAAAGGCAAAGTTCTCTTTTGCAGCTTGTAAAAGTAAATGTCCCTTTTAAGCAGGTGTATAACAAACAGAAAGGCAAAGTTCTCTTTTGCAGCTTGTAAAAGTAAATGTCCCTTTTAAGCAGGTGTATAACAAACAGAAAGGCAAAGTTCTCTTTTGCAGCTTGTAAAAGTAAAATGTCCCTTTAAGCAGGTCTTGTTTATCAAAGAATAGTTTTAAAGGTAAAGGCAAAAGCAAGGTCAGGCAGGCAGAAGTCGGCATCCAAATATCAGCAAAAGGTATAGGCAAAAGACAAGGTCAGGCAAGCAGAAGTCGGCATCCAAGTATCAGCAAAAGGGTAAAAACTACAGGCAAGGTCAGGCAGGCAGAAGTCAATGTCCAAATATCAGTAAGTAGGAATTAGGCAAGAGGCTTGGTCAGGCAGGCAGAAGTCGGTACACAGAAGAACAAAACTGATATGGTACTCACAATCCAGGGAAACAAACAAACGGGCCCAGATTCAGATCTCCCGCCGAGATTTAAAGGGCAGGAGCGTAACCGTCATCAGAGGGGTGTGAGAGAAAGCGTCATGTTGCTAAGCAACATGACGTCAGAGACACAGAGAAGTTCCGGGAGCCACGGCGATGAACGGAAGCGATCATGACAGCACCCCCTCCTCAAGGACCCCTCCGGGGGACAGGACCAGGTCTATCAGGATGAGTCTTGTGGAAGGTCTTGACCAATATAGGAGCATTTACTTGATGAGCAGGTTCCCAAGAACGTTCCGTGACTGGATAACCCTTCCAATGAATGAGATAATACAATTTCTTGCCCCGCAATTTGGAATCTAGAATATGGCTGATCTCAAACTCAGGATGTCCATGCACCAATAACGGTGGAGGTTTAGAAAAAGGCTTAGAATACCTGTTACTCATCACAGGTTTTAAAAGAGAAACATGGAATACCGGATGGACTTTGAGAGACTTGGGTAAAGCTACCCGATAAGCAGTGGAACATACCTGACCCAGTATTCGGAAAGGACCCACATATCGTGGTCCCAATTTGTTAGAAGGTTGTTTCAGGCGAAGAAATCGAGAGGAAATCCAAACTTTATCACCAGGGCGATATTTGGGAGCCTTCTTCCGTCGAAGATCCGAAAAGAACTTGTAACGTCTAGAAGTGACAGAAAGAATACGATGTATCTTCTGCCAATGTCGAGTTAATCTTCGGGCTGTAAGATCAGAAGCAGGATTCACTGTGGAGGAAGTATGCAAAGGGAATGTCCTAGGCTGATATCCGTAAGCTGCATGAAAAGGAGAAGTCTGAAGGGAGGAATTGTACCGGGCATTATGGGCCAATTCAGCCAAAGGAAGGTAAGAAGTCCAGTTAGAATGATAATGATCCACATAATGTCTAAGATATGTTTCAAGACACTGGTTTACTCTTTCAGTCTGACCATTCGATTGTGGGTGGTGAGAAGTAGAGAGAGATATAGTAGTACCAAAATGTTTACAAAGTGACCTCCAAAATCGAGAAACGAATTGTACCCCTCTATCTGAAACAATATCTAGAGGAAATCCATGGATTCTTACAATATGAAGAATAAAAAGTTCAGAGAGTCTTTTGGCAGATGGTAATCCTGGCAAGGGTACAAAATGAGCCGTCTTAGTGAACCTGTCGACCACCACCCAGATAGTATTGTTCCTAGTGGACAAAGGAAGATCGGTAATAAAGTCCATGGATACATGAGTCCAAGGCTGGTGAGGTATAGGCAATGGTTGGAGTAATCCTGAAGGAAGTTGGCGTGGAGTTTTGTTCATGGCACATTGTGTGCATACTGAGACGTAATCCTTCACATCTTGAGAGAGTGTAGGCCACCAGACATGTTGTTTGAGGTTTCGAGTGGTAATACTGATGCCAGGATGTCCAGAAAGGGGACTATCATGAGCCCAAAATAAAATCTTGGAACGAAGGCGTTCAGGAACAAAGAGTAAACCATCGGGAGGTTTACAGGACAAAGGAAGATGCTCTTGAGCGGACTGTAATTCTTGTAACCAAGAAGTTGTTAACT
Source organism: Bombina bombina (assembly GCF_027579735.1). Taxonomy (NCBI): domain Eukaryota; kingdom Metazoa; phylum Chordata; class Amphibia; order Anura; family Bombinatoridae; genus Bombina; species Bombina bombina. The sequence continues at coordinate 1,014,589,405 of NC_069502.1, forward strand.
GGGCAATGACTTCATGAGGTTGGAGAATGGTACCAGACTCAGGAACTGGGGTATCTTGAAATTGTCTGGAAAGTGCGTCTGCTTTAATATTTTTTGAACCAGGTATGTAAGACAAATTATAGTGAAACCGAGAGAAGAATAATGACCAGCGTGCTTGCCTGGAATTTAGTCGTTTGGCTGTTTGGAGATACAGAAGGTTCTTATGATCAGTAAGTATAGTAAATGGCAAAGAAGTACCCTCCAGCCAATGTCTCCATTCATCCAATGCCATCTTGATGGCAAGCAACTCTTTATTCCCTACGTCATAGTTAAATTCGGAAGGAGTGAATTTTTTAGAGAAAAAAGCAACAGGATGAATCCTTCCAGTCTCTGGTATTCGTTGAGACAGAACAGCTCCAGCAGCAACAGAGGAAGCATCCACCTCCAGAATAAATTGAAACTCAGGATTTGGATGACGAAGGATAGGAGCTGAGGAAAAAGCTTCTTTGAGAGATTCAAAAGCTTCTATAGCCTCAGACGGCCATACTTTACAGTTTTGTCCTTTTCTTGTGAGAGAAGTAAGAGGAGAAGTAATAGTAGCAAAATTCTTGATGAACTTTCTGTAATAATTGGCGAAGCCTAGGAAACGTTGTAAAGCCTTCAAAGAATCAGGTCTAGGCCAATCCAAAATGGCAGAAAGTTTAGTAGGGTCCATTTCGAATCCAGCTGCCGATATTACATAACCCAGAAAGGGTATGGATTTTTGATGGAAAGAACATTTCTCCAGTTTAGCAAACAGATGGAATTCTCTTAGACGTTGAAGTACTTTCTTGACGTGGTGCACATGATCTTGGAGGTTCTGAGAAAAAATTAAGATGTCGTCCAGGTATATGATAACAAATATATTCAAAAAATCACGAAAGATCTCGTTTACAAAATGCTGGAAAACCGCCGGAGCATTGCATAGCCCGAAGGGCATGACCAAATATTCATAATGCCCAAATCGAGTGTTAAAGGCAGTCTTCCACTCATCTCCTTTGCGTATACGGATCAAGTTGTATGCACCACGTAGGTCGAGTTTGGTGAAAATGGTGGCTCCCTGAAGATAAGTAAAAAGTTCAGGAATAAGGGGCAGAGGATAACTGTTCTTGATGGTAATCTGATTCAATCCACGATAATCAATACAGGGTCTTAATCCGCCATCCTTTTTTCCCACAAAAAAGAAACCAGCCCCTACAGGGGAAGAGGAGGGTCGAATAAATCCTCTAGCCAGATTGTCTTTTATATATTCTTCCAGAGCCATGTTTTCTGGTTTAGAAAGTGGATATGTCTTGCCTCGAGGATAGGCAGCCCCAGGAAGGAGGTCAATGGGACAATCAAAAGGGCGATGAGGAGGAAGACGTTCAGCTTCTTTTTTGGAGAAGACATCCACAAAGTCATGGTAATGCATAGGTAAGGATTCTGGAGTTTCAACTGTGAGAGCAATAGTGAGTGGTAACTTAGTAATCTTTTGAAGACATTTAGTCTGGCAAGTAGATCCCCAGGAAGTGAGTTCACCGAAAGTCCAAGAAAAAATGGGATTGTGAATCTGGAGCCAGGGTAATCCCAAGATAATGGGAAATTGCGGAGTGGGAATGACATCGAAACAAATTGTCTCAGAATGAAGTATTCCTACGGTGAGGATTAAGGGTTGAGTAGAAAACTGAATGTATCCAGAACCCAAAGGATCTCCACTGACCGTAGAGACTGAAATGGAATACTCCTTCTTTAGTAAGGGTATAGAATGAGTAGAAACAAATGTAGAGTCAATGAACACACCTCCAGCACCAGAATCAATTAGAGCTTGGGTATAGATCTTCTTATGTCCAATTAGAAGAGTTACTGGAACAAAGAGTTTCTTGTATAGGGAATGACCACTATTTTGGCTTAACTCAGTTCCCTGGACTAGAGTTAAGCCCTGGCTTTTACTGGCCTAGTAGGACAATCCCTTAATAAATGTCCTTTAAGGCCACAGTACAGACATAAGCCAAGAGTCCGTCTTCTCAAGCGTTCAGTCTCAGTTAATTTTATACTTCCTACTTCCATGGGTTCAGCCTGATCAGTAGTAGGAGAGGCTGGAGTGACTGGATTAGAAAAACGAGGAGCTAAACGAAAAGGAGTTCGAGTGGAAGTCCTCTGTGTTCTATCCTTTTCTTGTTGGCGTTCACGAAACCTGGCGTCGAGACTGATACAGAGATTTATTAAGGCTTCTAAGGACTCTGGAAGTTCACGATACACCAATTCATCCTTGAGACGCTCAGAAAGTCCTTTACGGAAAGCGGCTCTGAGTGCTCCCTGATTCCAAGTGGTTTCAGAGGCAAGGGTGCGGAACTCAATTGCATATTGAGAGACTGGTTGATTTCCTTGACGTAAATCCAGGAGAGTAGCTTCAGCAGCGGATGACCTTCCAGGTTTATCGAATACGTTTGAGAATGTAGATAGAAATGTATCAACATCCAACAGTATAGGATCATTCTTTTCTAGCAAAGGTGACACCCAAGCCAAGGCTTTTCCTTTCATTAAGGAAATAAGAAACGTGATTCTAGAAGAGGCAGTAGCAAAGAGAGTAGGGCTATTTCGGAAATGAAGACGGCATTGATTCAAAAAGCCTCTACATTCTTCAGGATTCCCATCATATTTATCCGGAAGAGGAATCCTGGGACTTAGTTGTACCTGAGACTGATTGTTAGGAATCGGAGGAGGTAATGCCTCAATCGGATTTGGATTGGGATTAGGATTGGGAGGTGCGGTAGCAACCAAATTTTGTAATAGAGCAGTAATTTGATCAAGTTTAGTGTCCAGAGACTGCAAGTGAGTGGCATGAGAACCCAAGAGCTGTCCCTGGTGAGCCACGGCCATAGATAATTCAGTGGGGTCCATTTTTATGGCCCGTTTGTAATGTCAGCCGCTCTGGAATCAATCCGGGATGTAACCCAACTGCTAGCGTGAATTGAAAGCACACGCTAGCACACTGAGAAATATCCAGGACGTGACCCACTCAGGAAGCAGATTAGAAGATAACAAAAATGAATATTGTTCCAGAATGCAGGAAAGCCACAAAGGATAAAACGTCCCTTTAAGTAGTACAAAGAACAAAAAGGAAATGCTCTTACTTGAAGCTTCTGAAAAAGGTCCTCTTTAGCAGGCTTGTAAAACAAAGGAAAAGTTCTCTTTTGTAGCTTGTAAAAGTATAATGTCCCTTTAAGCAGGTATATAACAAACAGAAAGGCAAAGTTCTCTTTTGCAGCTTGTAAAAGTAAATGTCCCTTTTAAGCAGGTGTATAACAAACAGAAAGGCAAAGTTCTCTTTTGCAGCTTGTAAAAGTAAATGTCCCTTTTAAGCAGGTGTATAACAAACAGAAAGGCAAAGTTCTCTTTTGCAGCTTGTAAAAGTAAATGTCCCTTTTAAGCAGGTGTATAACAAACAGAAAGGCAAAGTTCTCTTTTGCAGCTTGTAAAAGTAAATGTCCCTTTTAAGCAGGTGTATAACAAACAGAAAGGCAAAGTTCTCTTTTGCAGCTTGTAAAAGTAAAATGTCCCTTTAAGCAGGTCTTGTTTATCAAAGAATAGTTTTAAAGGTAAAGGCAAAAGCAAGGTCAGGCAGGCAGAAGTCGGCATCCAAATATCAGCAAAAGGTATAGGCAAAAGACAAGGTCAGGCAAGCAGAAGTCGGCATCCAAGTATCAGCAAAAGGGTAAAAACTACAGGCAAGGTCAGGCAGGCAGAAGTCAATGTCCAAATATCAGCAAGTAGGAATTAGGCAAGAGGCTTGGTCAGGCAGGCAGAAGTCGGTACACAGAAGAACAAAACTGATATGGTACTCACAATCCAGGGAAACAAACAAACGGGCCCAGATTCAGATCTCCCGCCGAGATTTAAAGGGCAGGAGCGTAACCGTCATCAGAGGGGTGTGAGAGAAAGCGTCATGTTGCTAAGCAACATGACGTCAGAGACACAGAGAAGTTCCGGGAGCCGCGGCGACACGGCGATGAACGGAAGCGATCATGACAATATCTATGTAAATGTAGTATTCATCACATAGGGGATTCACAAGTTTTAGGTTCTTGTTATCAAGAGTTGACAGTTATAACATCTAAAAGTCTGACTAACTTGATTGTGCAACTATAGGGGCACTGTCAGGACACGATTAGTAGACTAAACAAGCAACTCTCAAAGGTCATATGCCATTGGAACCTGAATTCCCTATCTAAAAAATTCAAGATGATGTTCATTAGTATTGCAAATCAGGAAATTTTTTAAATGCGACAGCAATAAAGGTCGGCCTGGAACGACTGAGCACAGTGTTAAAGAGATAAAATCCTCAGAAATGTTGTAATAGAGCTGGGATATTGGAATTGTGACCCTTCTTTATTCTTATATAGCTGACTGGCTAAGAGAACCTCACAAGAGAAAGACAGAAATCTAATATAAATACTCTGCAAGGAGTGAATAACCATAAACAAAATGAAAAGCAGAAACCAATCCATGAAAGAATGTCTCTCAAAATCGCAAACAAAGTTAAAAACATTGGATAAAACTACTTGTTCGCCAAAACAACACACCCTGATAGAAACCTCAGAGGAGGAAAACGGACATCAGGGAGACATTCCAAATAATGAACTTTTGAACCAAATAAAATCTTTTTTTCATGAGGAGCTAAAAACAGCCCTATATGATCTCAAGCAAGACATTAGGGATATTGGAGGGAGGACAACGGAAATTGAAAACAAGCTAGGAGATATTTCAGAAGAAATTCCCCAAATTCAACATACACTTATAGACCATTCCATTTACATTAAAAAGCTTGAAGATCAAGTAGAACATTTGGAGAACAGATCCAGACGCTCCAACCTTCAAATCAGAAACCTCCCGGAGGAGTATAAAAACTTACAAGCTGATATAACTGAAATTTTTCACCAATTAATCCCAGATACGGAACCCAATTTGCTGATAATGGATAGAGTACATAGAGCTTTGACCAAACCCTCCCAATCTAAGACGAGAGACATTATTGTCAAATTACATTACTTCCACATTAAAGAAATGATCCTACAGGCAGCCAGACAAGCTCGCAATGTTATATACGAGGGGCACAATATCCAGATCTTCACTGACTTATAGCCAATAACACTGAGGAGACGAAGGGAGATGAGACTAGTGGTGACAGCTCTCTTAAGAGAAAATCTACGATACAGTTGGAACTTTCCATTCAAACTGATCTTTACCCATAAAAACATCACACACTCTTGCTCAACGCTGGAAGAGGGACTACTGATACTATCTAAACTGGAAATCCAAGTTGAAGAAGGAGAGTCCCAAGCCACACCAAAGCCTTTGAGAAAGCCGATACAGAAGGACTGGTCTGTAGTAAACAAAAGGGGAAAACCCAAAAAAATGAAGCCAAATTCAACCAGGGAAGAGGAAGATGACAGCTCCCCGGAGGTACCACCTACAGTAACATGACATTCTCCTTGTTGAATGTTGAGACCCCTACTACTGCAGGAAGAGCTGGACTGGTAGGAGAACTGACCTAAAGATCACAAGAAGATAGATATAAAAAGTTTAAACTCATTATCACCTGGACTTTCATGTTGCCGATAAGAGGAGGACTAAATTTAAAGTTATACCATGAGAGTCCAGGGTTCATTAATAACCTTTCCTAGTTGCTATATATTAGCATTTCCTACTTTCTATCACCCTTTACTACCTAATATTGCTTTTTCTTTGTTCTTCATATCTCAGCCTTCTGTTTTAGTATTGCTGATATCATTTACTCATTATCTATTGTCCTGAGATGAGATCAGAGAAATGTTGTCGGGAGTTCCAGAGTTGACCTAATTTAATAGAACTTGTATTTTTACTGATGCGCAAGCATGCAGCAAGTTGTAAGTATATATTTTGTTATTGTTTAAAGTTATGTACAGTCTCAAATGCTGATGATGTATAATACAGATCCACAAAGAAACATCTCTAGAAACAATTGGAGTCACATAAGCATGTACCCAGATAGAAACTATGCACATTAAACTAATATCTCACTATGTTAGAGGGTTAAACACCAACATAAAAAGGAAAAAGGTGATCGCAGAATATAAATCCCAAAATGCCCATATAGTTATGATACAGGAGACACACTTTACTTCAGAATCTACACCCAAATATTGGGATCAGAACTACCCATTGCAATTCCATGCACTTAATAGCAAGAAAAGGTGTGGGGTGTCCATCCTCCTTTATGCCTCCCTAAATTTTAAGAAAGAGGAAATTCTCAAAGACAAGGAAGGGAGATTTTTAGTTGTAAAAGGCTCAATCCATAATACCCCGGTAACTTTAATGAATATCTATGCACCTAACGACAATCAAGGGCCCTTCATATCTAGAATAAGCAGACTATTATCAAGTTGGAAAAAAAGTAAGATCATCATAGGGGGGGACTTTAACTTGACATTAAATGATGATTTAGACAGAACCACACAAATAGCGGGCAAAAAGAGACGAGCGACCCCGGCACAGCAACTCCTAAAAGACCTACTCTTAGATTATAACCTCATAGACAGCTGGAGAGCATTTAATAAAGGAGTTAGAGACTATACCTTTTATTCTACGGTTTATGGCACATATTCTAGAATAGACCTAATATTGGTTAGTCAGTTGCTCCTACCACTAATAACATCTGCTACCATACGCAATTGTGCATGGTCGGATCATGACTTGGTGATAGTGGAATTTGAGGGGATGATTAATCCACACAGAGCTAGGTCCTGGTCTCTACACCCGAGTTTACTTCAAAATGATATACTACTGCAGAAGATACAAAAGCATATTAATGACTTTGTAACTATAAATGATGGGACCACGACAAATCCAAACTATGTTTGGAGTGCACTCAAAGCATCTTTGCGAGGGTTACTGATAGAAGAGTCAGGTAGACTTAGGAAAGCACACAACTCCAGAGTAGTTGAGCTTAGAAATGAAATTGATGCCATAAGAGATCAGGTAGTTAAAAAGAAGCAAAATAAACTAGTGAAACTACTCAACAGCAAAAACGAGGAACTAAATCAACTTCTAGACAGGGAGGCGGTCCAATCGATCAAAGTGGTAGACACTAGATATTATATATATGGCAACAAGCCAGATAGGATGCTGGCGAACAACCTAAAGGAAATGACTAGGGCTTCCACTATTCCACAAATTCAAAAAGCTAACGGCCAAGTCACTAATGACCCACTCCAAATAGCCAATACATTCGCCGAATTCTATAATAAACTTTACAACCTACCCATTAACAAATCAGGAACTAGCAGGAAGGATTTAGACAACTTCCTAGGAAATAGCAGATTAAATACAGTAACAGAAGAAGAATTAGACTCCCTAAATGCCCCTGTCACGATACCAGAAGTTTTACTGGCCATTAAGGAACTAAAAAGAAATAAGGCGCCGGGCCCAGATGGGTTTCCAGGCTCTTTCTATAAAGATTTGCAACTCTCGTGGCTCCCTTACTGGTGGCCTTATACAATAATATTTTACAAGGCGTAGATATCCCCCCAGATCTGTTAACTGCAAGGGTGACAGTCATTCCGAAACCTGGAAAGAACACACAAAACTGTCAAAATTACCGGCCAATTTCATTAATTAATCAGGATTTTAAATTGTTCACTAAAATTCTTGCAAATAGATTAGCCCTGCCCATTAGAAAATTGATAGATACAGATCAAGTAGGCTTCATCTCTCAGAGAGAAGCTCCAGATAACACACGAAAAGTGATTGACCTAATTAATTTTGCGACGGTGAAGAAAGTGCCTTCTCTGTTCCTAGCTTTGGACGCAGAGAAGGCATTTGACAGAGTAAATTCGGATTATATGTTTGCAGTCATTCATAAAATGGGAGTCAGGGGACCCTTCATTAATGCTCTAAAAAGAATATATTCAACTCCTGATGCATTCATTAGGCTTTCAGGATATCAATCAACACAAATTCAAATTCGAAATGGCACAAGACAGGGGTGCTAATAAGAGATAACCCAGATATTGCAGGACTCAGGGTAGGAGATAGAGAATATAAAATATCCCTTTTTGCGGATGATGTCATCCTTGCAGTAACGAAGCCGCTTCTTTCTTTGCCCGTAATATACTCTATTATAAATAAATTTAGTCTATTATCGGGTTATAAAATTAATGAAAGTAAATGTGAAGCCCTTAGTACTCATCTCCCAAATACGACAAAGAAATTATTAGAAATAAACTTTCCGTTCAATTGGGTTAGATCATCCCTTAAATATCTAGGTGTTAATCTCACAAATGATATCAATAAATTGTACAAAGAAAATTATCTCCCCATGTTCTTACACATTAGAGAAATTCTACTTAAATGGGCCAAATATAATATATCACTCTATGGGAGGATCATATCAGTCAAAATGACAATACTCCCTAAACTCTTATACTTATTCAGAACCCTCCCGATAACTATCCCAACTACTGAGTTACATAACTTGCAAAAGGAAATTTCAAAGTATATCTGGCAGGGTAGGTAGCTAGAATAAGTAAACAAAATCTGATGAGGCATAGAAGAAACGGAGGGATTGGATTACCGAATTTAATTGCATACTACTATGCAGCCAGAATGGCACAGTCCACACATTGGTATAAGATAGAGCAAACACCCAGTGGGTACAATTAGAGAGAGACATCCTAGAGGTAGGAAGATTGGACACTATTCTCTGGGCAACGAAACAACATCGACCAGGGTGTATTAAAGAATATGTCTCGATTAGACATACCACCTTTATTTGGGATAAACTGACCAAGACATACCCCATAATTAATGTTAGATCAAGGCTGACACCATTAGCTCCAATCACTTCACTTCGCTCATTAGCACACACATCCAAAAGAAATGGGAAAACAAAAGCCTTTACCGAATAGCGGACACATTCATAAACAATAAAATACTGACCTTTTCCCAATATAAAGAATTAGGCACCCCAGAACAAAATGAATGGTATCATTACTTACAACTTACATCTAGGATAAGAGAAATAATGGGATCAAATAAACCCCCATCTAACACCATATTAGAGACAATATGTCTGTCCAGTACTCATAGGAAGGGATTAATTGCACTATTATATCCATTATTTAGTGAGGGAATCAGCAAAGAGAAGAGTCACTTTATGAATAAATGGGAACAGGACCTAAACAGGACCTGGACATTAGAGACGTGGATTTCAAACATTGATAAAGGCCTTTCATTCTCCCCAAATGCATTGCTAAAAGAAAACTACATCAAGGTTGTTTATAAATGGTATATGTACCCCACAAGACTTACCAATGCTCAGATAGATAATCCCCATATGTGTTATAGGGGATGTGGGGAGACTGGAACATATTTACATATGTGGTGGCAGTGCGAGAAAGTTAAAAGAATATGGGACATGACATAAGCTTATTTAGGAAATATCCTTGAGACTGAGATTGATCTAACCCCAGAGCAAGCCTTACTACACTTCCCTACAGAAGGTATCAGTAAAAGACACCAAAAATTAGTAGCAATGATTTGTACCATAGTAAGGATTTCTATAGCTAGATTCTGGAGGGGAGATCCTCCCACATTTGATTATATCGAAAAGAGAATCAACTATCACTACAATATGGCGAGCGCCTCAGCAGCCATACTGAACACTAGAAACAAATTTATTCAACTATGGGAACCATATATTATCCATATAGAAAAGGCAAATAGAGCTAGAACCTTAACCACCTAGATAGCATTAGAACCTAAGATCTATAGGAGAATATATCAGGGGAGGCTGAATTCCAGATTATCAAGATTATTAAAATTAAATTGAGATATAAGTATATGGAGGGGAAAAAAAGAAGAATGTAAGATGGGAGGCTAGATCAGAATGTTGGCCGATAACCCCTGAGATTTGAAGGTAACAGTTTGGGGTAAGGAATCTAGAGAGGAAAAAGTAAAAGATTTGAATTGTACTAATTAAATATATAATGAGAGAAATAATTTGAAGACTGTATTGTTATTGTTTGATTGTTTATTTATTGTTATTGATGATGTTACATGTACATTTTACATAATATGTGAAAAATCAATAAAAAGATTTCAACAAAACCTCAAATCTCTCAATTTAATGGCATGGCAACTGAACCCCTGATTTTGTCTCAGAGAGAGTTTTCAGATCAAGTGATAGTCACTTTGATTCAGGCCAAAAAGCCTGTTACAAGAAGTACTTATTGCAAAATCTGGAACATATTTTTTTCCTGATGTGAGTCTAAGAATTACCATTGGAACTCTTAGAATTCCTTGAATACTACAATTTTGGCAGGATGGTCTGGATAAGAGCATATCAGCCAGCTCCAGTAAAAGTCAAATTGCTACCCTTTCAGTCTTGTATCACAAGAATGTTATTTTGAAAGGGGGTTTTTCCTTGGCCAGAAGAGTATCTGAGCTTTCTTTTGGGATTCTCCTTACCTCTCTATGTTTCACCGGGTAAAGCAATTTTAAAGGGTTATGCACATGCACGCAAGGTTATGTGAGCGCACACACAAAGAAATGTGCTCGGATACATACACAAGGAAATGTGCGCGCATACATACAAAAGGGAATAGATACACGCATACATACATACACAAGGATAAAAATACACACGCATCCTTTGAGTCACAGGTTTCCTAGCCTGTATCAGAGTATCAATCGCAGAGTCTGAGAATGCTCTATGTCTCAAATCTATGCATTCAACCTCCACACCGTCAAACTTAGAGATTTGAAATCCTGATGGAAAAGTAGGACCTTGTGATAACAGGTCTTGTCTCAGAGGAAGACGCCATGGAGGCGTTCGACATCTGTACTAGATCCGCATACCATGTCATTGGGGGCCAGGCTAGAGCAATTAAAATTACTGATACTGACTCCTGTTTGATCAGAGCAATGACTCTTGGTAGAAGAACAAATGGAGGAGACAGGTATACTAGATGCAATTCCCATGGACATACCAAGGTGTCTACCATGTGAGCATTTGGATCTCTTGATCTTGCACAGTACTTTGTAATTGAAGTGTGAAGCCATCAGATCTATGTCTCGTAGGCCCCATTTGATCACTAGCTGATTGAATACATCCTGATGGAGAGACCATTCTCATGGATGGACTGATTGACAGCTGAGGTAGTCTGCTTCCCAATTCAAACCTGGAATGTGAATCGCTGATAGGAAGCATTGATTCCTCTCCATCCAGGACCGAATTGGAGATGCTTCCTGCATGGCCAGTAGACTGCAGGTACCACCTTGATGATTGATAAAGGCCAACGCTGTCACATTGTCTGACTGGAAGTGGATACATTTTTCCTCCTTCAACAGAAGCCAGGGCTGAAGAGCTAGAAGAATCGCTCGAAGTTCCAGAATGTTTATTGGTAACCTTACCTCTAAAGGAGACCAAACTCCCTGCACCCTTTGAGAATTCCAGGCTCCCCCCCCCCCCCCCCCAGTATAATAGACTAGCATCCGTTGTGACAATGAAACATGATGGAAAGAAAGACTTTGGGGCCAATTTACCAACAGTCGGACAGATGTGATCCGCACAGCAGATCATGTCCGCCCGACATTGCTGAACATTCTGGTGAACTGCTAGTGCAATGCCGTCCCCTGCAGATTTGCAGCTACTAGTAGGGGGTGTCAATCAACCCGATCCTATCTGATCGGGTTGATTGCTGTCCGCAGCCTGAGAGGCGACGACTAGTTAACCCCTTGGGGACTGAGGACATGTCAGGCACATCCTACAAAGGTTGTCAGTTAATGACCAAGGATGTGCCTGGCACGTTCTCTGGGGTGTCAGGCACTGGAAGTGATCAGGATGCTTTCAGGGTATTGCAACAATGCCTTGATGTTGAGGCATCGTGCAATACCCTTTTTTAGGCAACTGATGCAGAGAGAGACACTCTGTGGCCCCCTCTGCATCTGCAAGCGATGGTGCTGATCGTTGGTGGCGTGGGAGGGATATGAGGGAGGCGGGTGGGCGGCCCATTGCTGGAGAAGAGTTCCGGATCCGGGATTGCCGGCAGAGAGCGCCCGCCCGCTACTGTGATGGAGGGAAATAAGTGTTGGGGAAAGGGATCTGGGAGAGGGAGGTGGGGAGTGTATTGAGGGGGGCAGCTACACTACAGAAAAATGTGGGGTTTATTTTTTTTCATAAAAAAGGCACATTTTATAGCAAACTGGATACTAGCAGACAGCTGCAGTACTTAAGATGGTGGTGACAATTGTGGGGTGGGGGAGGGAGAGATCTGTTTGAGAGGGGTAAGGGAGGGATCAGGGTGTGGGATGTGTCATGTGGGAGGCTGATCTCTACACTAAAGCAAAAATGTACCATACACGCTACCTAATGAACCCCTTCACAGCTGGGCATAATACAAGTGTGGTGCGCAGCATTTAGCGGCCTTCTAATTACCAAAAAGCAATGCCAAAGCCATATATGTCTGTTATTTCTGAACAAAGGGGATCCCAGAGAAGCATTTACATCCATGTGTGCCATGACTGCACACGCTGTTTGTAAATAATTTTAGTGAGAAACCTAAAATTTGTGAATAAGTGAACGTTTTTTTTTTATTTGATCACATTTAGGGCACACATGGGTGAAATGGTGGCATGAAATATACCAAAATGGGCCTAGATCAATACTTTGGGTTGTCTACTAAAAAAAAATATATACATGTTAAGGGTTATTCAGGGATTCAATGAAACTATCGCTAATTTTGAAAAAAAAAAAATGGTTTGGAAATAGCAAAGTGCTACTTGTACTTATTGCCCTAAAACTTGTACATGTAAACATTGTGTATTTCTAAACTCAGGACAATATTTAGAAACTATTTAGTATGGGTGTTTTTTTGGTGGTTGTAGATGTGTAACAGATTTTGTGTGTTTTTTTCCATTTTTTTCTTACATTTTATAAAAACAAATTATGGTAAATTATAAGATATGGTAAAAATAATGGTATCTATAGAAATTCAATTTAATGGCGGTGCTTAATAATTCGGCCCCTTTGTGTCCACCAAGAAAGTGATTGTTTGACGGATGCTCCAAATGGAGATACTTCTTTGACCACTGACTGAGCATGGATAGTTAAAGGGGATGTAAGTGAAAGCAGGCAAAAGGAACCACGTCTGACAGGTCTACCATAAGACCCACTAACTCCATGCACTGAGCTATAGCTGGGATTGGAGTACTCTGCAGGGCGAGTCATGCTCTCTGGAGTTTTAGCCTGCACAGATCCGTCAGGAACAGACGCATACGGGCTGAATCTATAATGACTCCTAAAAATGTTACCATTGTAGCAGGATATGAGCTTTTGGGAAGATTAATTTTCCAACCATGGCCTTGGAGAAATAATAGAAACTTGCGAGTAAGAGTGATCGCTAATGACTAAGAGAAGGTGCTTGCACCAGTATGTCGTCTAGAAACGGTGCAATAGATATCCCCTGAGCTGTGATCACTGCTAACAAAGCACCTACTACTTTTGAAAAGATGAGTGGAGCTGTAGTCAGACCAAATGGAATAACGACAAACTGGTAGTGTTTGCCCATATAAGCAAACATCAGGAATTTATAGTGATCCCTGTGGATGGGAATGTGCAGGTATGCATCCTTGTGGTCTATTGTAGTCATAAATTGACCCTGAAGATTTAAGATTGTGCTAATGGTTTCTATCTTGACAGTGGGAACCCTGACAAACATGTTTAAAGTCTTTCGGCTAGATTTGGAGTTTTGTCGGTAACGACCCGAAAAACTAACGCCGGCTTTTTTCTGGCCGCACCATAAAAATAACTCTGGTATTGAGAGTCCACATAAAGGCTGCGTTAGGCTCCAAAAAAGGAGCGTAGAGCATTTTTAACGCAGCTTCAACTCTCGATACCAGAGTTGCTTACGCAAGCGGCCAGCCTCAAAAACGTGCTTGTGCACGATTCTCCCATAGGAAACAATGGGGCTGTTTGAGCTGAAAAAAAACCTAACACCTGCAAAAAAGCCGCGTTCAGCTCCTAACGCAGCCCCATTGTTTGCTATGCGGAAGCACTTCCTACGTCTGCACCTAACACTCTAACATGTACCGCGAGTCTAAACACCCCTAACCTTACACTTATTAACCCCTATTCTGCCGCCCCCGCTAACGCTGACCCCTGCATATTATTATTAACCCCTAATCTGCCGCTCCGTAAACCGCCGCTACTTACATTATCCCTATGTACCCCTAATCTGCTGCCCTAACATCGCCGACCCCTATATTATATTTATTAACCCCTAATCTGCCCCCCACAACGTCGCCTCCACCTGCCTACACTTATTAACCCCTAATCTGCCGACCGGACCTGAGCGCTACTATAATAAAGTTATTAACCCCTAATCCGCCTCACTAACCCTATAATAAATAGTATTAACCCCTAATCTGCCCTCCCTAACATCGCCGACACCTAACTTCAATTGTTAACCCCTAATCTGCCGACTGGAGCTCACCGCTACTCTAATAAATGTATTAACCCCTAAAGCTAAGTCTAACCCTAACACTAACACCCCCCTAAGTTAAATATAATTTACATCTAACGAAATTAATTATCTCTTATTAAATAAATTATTCCTATTTAAAGCTAAATACTTACCTGTAAAATAAATCCTAATATAGCTACAATATAAATTATAATTATATTATAGCTATTTTAGGATTAATATTTATTTGACAGGCAACTTTGTAATTATTTTAACCAGGTACAATAGCTATTAAATAGTTAAGAACTATTTAATAGCTACCTAGTTAAAATAATTACAAAATTACCTGTAAAATAAATCCTAACCTAAGTTACAATTAAAACTAACACTATACTATCATTAAATTAATTAAATACAATACCTACAATTAAACCTAACACTACACTATCAATAAATAAATTAAATACAATTCCTACAAATAACTACAATGAAATAAACTAACTAAAGTACAAAAAATAAAAAAGAACTAAGTTACAAAAAATAAAAAAATATTTACAAACATAAGAAAAATATTACAACAATTTTAAACTAATTACACCTACTCTAAGCCCCCTAATAAAACAACAAAGACCCCCAAAATAAAAAATGCCCTACCCTATTCTAAATTACTAAAGTTCAAAGCTCTTTTACCTTACCAGCCCTGAACAGGGCCCTTTGCGGGGCATGCCCCAAGAAGTTCAGCTCTTTTGCCTGTAAAAAAAAAAACATACAATACCCCCCCCCAACATTACAACCCACCACCCACATACCCCTAATCTAACCCAAACCCCCCTTAAATAAACCTAACACTAAGCCCCTGAAGATCTTCCTACCTTATCTTCACCCTGCCAGGTTCACCGATCCGTCCTGAAGAGCTCCTCCGATGTCCTGATCCAAGCCCAAGCGGGGGGCTGAAGAGGTCCATGATCCGGCTGAAGTCTTCATCCAAGCGGGAGCTGAAGAGATCCATGATCCGGATGAAGTCTTCATCCAAGCGGGAGCTGAAGAGGTCCATGATCTGGATGAAGTCTTCTATCAACGGCATCTTCAATCTTCTTTCTTCCGGATCCATCTTGCAGACCTCCGACGCGGAACATCCTCTTCTCCCGACGCCTACTAGCTGAATGACGGTTCCTTTAAGGGACGTCATCCAAGATGGCGTCCCTCGAATTCCGATTGGCTTATAGGATTCTATCAGCCAATCGGAATTAAGGTAGAAAAATTCTGATTGGCTGATGGATCAGCCAATAGAATGCGAGCTCAATCTGATTGGCTGATTGGATCAGCCAATCGGATTGAACTTGATTCTGATTGGCTGATTCCATCAGCCAATCAGAATATTCCTACCTTAATTCCGATTGGCTGATAGAATCCTATCAGCCAATCGGAATTCGAGGGACGCCATCTTGGATGACGTCCCTTAAAGGAACCGTCATTCAGCTAGTAGGCGTCGGGAGAAGAGGATGTTCCGCGTCGGAGGTCTGCAAGATGGATCCGGAAGAAAGAAGATTGAAGATGCCGTTGATAGAAGACTTCATCCAGATCATGGACCTCTTCAGCTCCCGCTTGGATGAAGACTTCATCCGGATCATGGACCTCTTCAGCTCCCGCTTGGATGAAGACTTCAGCCGGATCATGGACCTCTTCAGCCCCCCGCTTGGGCTTGGATCAGGACATCGGAGGAGCTCTTCAGGACGGATCGGTGAACCTGGCAGGGTGAAGATAAGGTAGGAAGATCTTCAGGGGCTTAGTGTTAGGTTTATTTAAGGGGGGTTTGGGTTAGATTAGGGGTATGTGGGTGGTGGGTTGTGATGTTGGGGGGGGGGTATTGTATGTTTTTTTTTACAGGCAAAAGAGCTGAACTTCTTGGGGCATGCCCCGCAAAGGGCCCTGTTCAGGACTGGTAAGGTAAAAGAGCTTTGAACTTTAGTAATTTAGAATAGGGTAGGGCATTTTTTATTTTGGGGGTCTTTGTTGTTTTATTAGGGGGCTTAGAGTAGGTGTAATTAGTTTAAAATTGTTGTAATATTTTTCTTATGTTTGTAAATATTTTTTTATTTTTTGTAACTTAGTTCTTTTTTATTTTTTGTACTTTAGTTAGTTTATTTCATTGTAGTTATTTGTAGGAATTGTATTTAATTTATTTATTGATAGTGTAGTGTTAGGTTTAATTGTAGGTAATTGTAGGTATCGTATTTAATTAATTTAATGATAGTATAGTGTTAGGTTTAATTGTAACTTAGGTTAGGATTTATTTTACAGGTAATTTTGTAATTATTTTAACTAGGTAACTATTAAATAGTTCTTAACTATTTAATAGCTATTGTACCTGGTTAAAATAATTACAAAGTTGCCTGTCAAATAAATATTAATCCTAAAATAGCTATAATATAATTATAATTTATATTGTAGCTATATTAGGATTTATTTTACAGGTAAGTATTTAGCTTTAAATAGGAATAATTTATTTAATAAGAGATAATTTATTTCGTTAGATGTAAATTATATTTAATTTAGGGGGGTGTTAGTGTTAGGGTTAGACTTAGCTTTAGGGGTTAATACATTTATTAGAGTAGCGGTGAGCTCCAGTCGGCAGATAAGGGGTTAATAATTGAAGTTAGGTGTCGGCGATGTTAGGGAGGGCAGATTAGGGGTTAATACTATTTATTAAAGGGTTAGTGAGGCGGATTAGGGGTTAATAACTTTATTATAGTAGCGCTCAGGTCCGGTCGGCAGATTAGGGGTTAATAAGTGTAGGCAGGTGGAGGCGACGTTGAGGGGGGCAGATTAGGGGTTAATAAATATAATATAGGGGTCGGCGGTGTTAGGGGCAGCAGATTAGGGGTACATAAGGATAACGTAGGTGGCGGCGCTTTGCGGTCGGCAGATTAGGGGTTAATTATTGTAGGTAGCTGGCTGCGACGTTGTGGGGGGCAGATTAGGGGTCAATAAATATAATATAGGGGTCGGCGGTGTTAGGGGCAGCAGATTAGGGGTACATAAGGATAACGTAAGTGGCGGTCGGCAGATTAGGGGTTAAAAAAATATATTCGAGTGTCGGCGATGTGGGGGGACCTCGGTTTAGGGGTACATAGGTAGTTTATGGGTGTTAGTGTACTTTAGAGTACAGTAGTTAAGAGCTTTATAAACTGGCGTTAGCCCAGAAAGCTCTTAACTACTGACTTTTTTCCTGCGGCTGTAGTTTTGTCGTTAGATGTCTAACGCTCACTTCAGACACGACTCTAAATACCGGAATTAGAAAGATCCCATTGAAAAGATAGGATACGCAATTTACGTAAGTGGATCTGCGGTATGGAAAAGTCGCGGCTGAAAAGTGAGCGTTAGACCCTATTTTGAGTGACTCCAAATACCGGCGGTAGCCTAAAACCAGCGTTAGGAGCCTCTAACGCTGGTTTTCACAGCTAACGCCAAACTCCAAATCTAGGCCTTTATGTCTAAGACAGTTCTTTAAGTCCATTCCTTTTTTGGGATAATGAACAGATTAAAGTAAAATTAAAGTAAAATCTTAGAGACAGAGGTACTGGGATAATTACCCCCTATCCCCTCATGGAGCTCTGGACCAGAAGCCTATCTGATAACCCTGAGAAAACAAAATTATTACCTATTTCATGGTGGCGAGAGTCCACAATTTGTTACATTTGTGAATTACATTCCTACTAAGAGGAGGCAAAGTTTCCCAAACACTAATAAAGCCCAATAAAACCCCTCTCGCATACCTTAGTCTAATGTATAGCCAAGTTGTGAGGTCAAATAGGAACAAGGGAAAAATGATTGTGCTTAAAACAAATCAACCCCAAGAAAAGGGTTGGAGCTCATGGACTCTCACCACTATGCGGGAAAAAAATAATTTATCAGGTAAGTATAAATTATGTTTTCTTCACATAGATGGTGAGTCTACGATCTGTTACATATGGTAATACCCAAGCTGTGGAAGTCCACGAGTAAGTGATTGAAAAAACAGCTTTTTTTGCTGAGAAATTAAATCCACATCCCAAATGAAGAAAATATCTTATAATAAACTAAAAAAAATAGACACAATCAGTAAACTGAGACAACTGCCTGAAGGACCTTTCTACAAAAGGCTGTTTCAAAGGAAGCAAAAACACCAAAATGGTAACATTAAGTAAAAGTATGCAAAGAAGACCAAGTGGCTGCCTTGCAAATTTGATCAACTGAAGTGTCATTCTTGAAAACCCAAGAAGGGGCAACTGACCTAGTAGAATGAGCCATAATCCGCTGTGGCAGAGGCTGACCAACCACCAAATAAGCCTTGTGAATCAATAGTTTCAATGAAGAGGCTAAAGAAATAGTCCTTCTGACCTTTCCTAGGGCCATTAAATTGAACAAAGTCAGACTAGAAGTTAGTATGAAAACCTTAGTAGCATTAACATAATATTTCAATGCTCTGACAACATCTGAAAATGCAAAGATCTTTCATAAGCATTCTTAGGATCAGGACACAAAGAGGGATTAACAATCTCCCTACTAATATTGTGTGAGGAAACAACTTTAGGCAAAACATTAAATGTAGTCCGCAAACTAGCCTCATTCTGTTGGAATATCAGGTAAGAGAGAGCAGACAATACAAAACCTCTTCTAGCAGAAGAGAAAGTTGAGAGAGACAACACTTTCCAAGAAAGTAGTCTAATTTGTAACACATGTATAGGGTCAAAAGGAAGAGTCTGCAAAACCCTTTAACACTAGGTTAAAACTCCTAGAATGAGAAATAGGCTTGATAACAGGTTTCATTCAGACTAGGGCCTGAACAAAACAAACAATATCAGGAAGACTAGCAATCTTCCAATAAATAAAAACAGCAGATATCTGCTCTGACATGTAATTGGCAGTCAAAACCTTTTCTAAACCATCCTGTAAAAACTGAAGAATTAGAGAGATTCCATAAAAGAATGTCAGGAAAATTATGATCTATACATCATAAGTTTTCAAAAGTTTTCTGTGAAACCTCATGTCTCAGAATTAAGCGTTTAATTTCCATTTCATGAAGTTTCAGAGACTAAAGATTCCGATGGTAAAAAGGACCTTGTAACAAAAGGTCTGGCCGCAGAGGTAGAGGTCAAGGCGAATAACTGGACATTTGAACCAGATCCTCATGCCAAATCCTGTAATTCCACGCTGGGGCAATCAGGATTACAAATTACTTTTCTAGTCTTATCTTGAAAATCACTCTGGGGAAAAAAACCAGAGGAGAAAACAGATAAGCAGGTTGAAATGACGAAAGAACTGCTAGAGCATCCACTACCTCTGCCTCTAAGGATCCCTGGACTTCAGAAAGTACTTGGGAAGTTTGATGTTCAAACAAGAGGCCATCAGATCTATTTCTGGTAGGCTCCAAAGAACCACAATCAGATAAAACACATCCTTATGAAGAGATCACTCCCCTGGATGTAGAGACTAATGACTGAGAATGTCTGCCTCCCATTGTTCACCCTTGAGATGTGAATCATAGGACTTAGGCAAGCATTGACTTCTGCCCAGGAAAGAATCCGAGACACCTCCATCAAGGATAGGGAACTGTGAGTTCCCCCTGATGGCTGACAGAAGTTACTATTGTGGCATTGTCTGGAAATGGAGATAAGACTCCCTTATTAACAGAGTCCAAGCTTAAAGGGTTCTATAATATTGATTGGCATCCTCATCTCTGAGGATCCCAACCCCTTTGCTGTCAAAGACCCCCAGTTCTCCAACCTGAACATTTGTATCTGTGGTAATCACAGATCAGGTAGGATGAGTAAGAAGCCTCCTGAATAATAAACTGATGATTCAGCCGCCAAGTCAGAGACTGGTTTGTATCGGGATCTAAAATATATTTTGAGATAGCTGGGTATAAACCTTGCGTCATTGACACAGCACATAAAGCTGAAGAGGTCTCATGTGAAATTGAGCAAATTAAATTGTATCTGAAACTAATTATGAGACCTAGTACTTCTATTCACAGAGCCACTGAAGGGAGTGAAAGAGACTGATGGTTCAGAGAGGTTAATACCAGTGTTATCTTCATGGACACTGAGTTTGTTTGAAGAAGATAAGGTTTTAACTAATTGATGCCTTATACACACTGAGAGGACTCTTGGAGGCCCATACTATGTCGTGTTTAGTATAGTATTGACATAGCATTATTTCAGATCAAGGGGCCCCACTCAATCTAAAATTTGCTAAATAATTTTGTTGCATCATTATAGCATAAGTTGTCATTGACATCGAAAGTGAAATCATAACCAATGCTTAAGATTTATTTAGCATACTCTATATGGTTTTCCCATAGAGACCCCTG
Organism: Bombina bombina; assembly: GCF_027579735.1. Classification (NCBI taxonomy): domain Eukaryota; kingdom Metazoa; phylum Chordata; class Amphibia; order Anura; family Bombinatoridae; genus Bombina; species Bombina bombina. The sequence goes on from NC_069502.1 coordinate 1,014,610,255, forward strand.
TTAAGATTGTTTTTATTTAAATGCTAATACTTTTGTGTCTGAAATATTGAGCATAAGCAAGTATTACTCACATTGACAATTGTTTATAAATAATCTGTTCTGTCTGTCTCATGCCGACCAGGATCTATGTGATCATATTGAGGGTGTTTTTCCATCACTTCTGTAACACACCTGTTCTTTAATGGCCAATTATCAGAATCATACTGATTGGTCCACTACACCTTCATATGGATCCTGGCCGGCTGAGACTGACATCTCTGATGAAGCGCATGTGCCCATGCGCGAAACGCGTAAGATAGGAGCTCACCTGATATGCTGAAGCCTGCTCCATAATAAACTCTTACTAAATTGACTCTAGGACTCAGCTTCCTTTTTCCTCATCTTGTTTGAAGAAACAACAATAGTTGTTTCATGTGATATTCTGTTAAAGGAAAGTACTGAGCTAGTA